>NC_056741.1:217467380-217592380 GCF_019279795.1 Protopterus annectens | reverse complement strand
AAATTGGGAAAATGCATCAAGGGTCTCTTAACTGAGTTTCTCTCATTGAGTATATTATATATACCCTCAAGCCATATTGGAGACTTATAAACATGTGTATGTATATGTTTAAGTGTGTGCACATACAAGTACATTCATACATATACTTCAGGCACATGCAATAATGCCCTTCTGTCCTGGTAATATACCAAAACAGTTATTCCCATAATGAGATCCCTCATTACTCTTAAAAATAGCTAAACTAGTGTTGTAATTTAGTTACTCATAAGTTCAGATGCAGTGTTTAGGCCAAACAGCCATCAAAGAACACTGATTCTATCAAATAAGGTTCATATACTTTTTCAACAGTCAAAGAGACTAAATTATTTTTAAAAATGTCAAGTCTATTGGACCTTCTGACTTTATTCAAAATATGTTGACTTTAGCAATTATGTATTAAGACCTAACCTTGAGATTCAGTGTCTTTCTCACAAATTTTATGCTATTATTATGCCTATGCATTTTTGGACATCTGTTGATTTCAATATTGTACATACATTGTAACATCAGATTGTGGAAAATCTTACATGCTAATATTAGATTTCTATGAATATACCTATTACAAAATGTAAACAATTTTAAGATCTTACATCTATTTCCATACTCAGTAGGCCTAAGATTCTTAATTCTTTACAAAAATGTTTTGAACACCTAACACCCTTAATTGATCTTTAGAATATACACAGAAAGTATTATTATATTCTTTAAGTGGTTAGATATAAGTTTTATAAACTATAACAGGTATATTTTCTTCCCTTATTGTTACATTTCTTAACAAATATCCCATTTCTTTAGTAGTTTTTGTACTTATCAAGTCAGTGTGAAACTTAAAAGAGAAATTAGATGTAATAATAACCCATAATTGTTTGTAATTTTTAACCTCACCAAGCTAAGATGCCAATAAACAAATAGGAAAGCTGGATATTTTATTTGAAAAATACATGATTTTATACTTATATAGACTAAATATTAATCCAGTTTCAAAAGTCGACTTACCTAATGACTGTAAGTACTTATCAAGTTCCTTAACATCAGAAGTATTTTTGCAGAATAAATCCTATTTTGCAATCATTCCCATACTTATGTACCCTGAACTTGTTGTTCTTTGGGAAGGTGGAAAAAACAGATAACATAAAGCCGATCCCAGTACTTACCCCTAGGATGACCTGCTTTCACTGCTATGTAATGAGAAACTGTATCATGAACCTTAATGCACTGTCTTCTACCAATTATCCAATTCACAATCTACCTAATGATGTAACTATTAATTTTATACTCCAAAAGATACTTCATTAATAACCTTATGTGGTAGACTGTGAAAGGCTTTGTCTAGATCCAGAAAAATAACTCTTGGTCTTAAACCTAAATCCAAGGCAGTAATTATTTGTTCATAAAAATCTTATTATATTAATCATTGCATACCTGCCTTTAATAAATCTATGTTGTTCAATATCTATCACTTCCAAATTATTTTCATGTTTATCCATAATATTCAATAAGCACCTCTCAAAACACTTTCCGAAAAGAGATGTTAGACTAATTAGTCTGTTGTTTATTTGATCTTTCAATCTTTTTCTATAGACAGAAGTAACACATGACAGTCTCCAAGATTTGGGTACTATGCCATTTTCCATTAATTTGTTAATCATAATAATCAAATTAGGATGAACTATATACTTTATGATCAATAACAAATTTTCTGGAATCATGTCAAACCTTGGCTGTAGATGATTGTTATTGTTGAAGTAACATTCTGGCACCATGTACAAAATGGGAAATGGGGTTGTGGATGGATAGATGGATAGATGAATGTCAGGACCAACAGAAGCTGTTTGTTTTCTCTTATGGAAAGTGAAAACTACTTGAGATCCAGGAAAAAACAGAAACAGGAATTTTAAACATATTTATACCAGTCACAAAAATCTTGTCTGACATTTGAAAAAATAAATTAATTAAATTAATTTGCAGTTCTACCAGCATCTCTAGTTTCTTCATTAATTGTGATTGCAGTAATAGCAGGTACCTTATTTTTGAGATAATTAATTGTACAAAGCTTTCCTATTCATATTATTGTTAATAACTGACTTTCATAACTAACTTTAGCATATTTAATTTCATGTTTTAAATCCCTACAAATGTTTATTACATTTTCATTTGTTAAAATCTGATGGATATTTCATGAAAGTTATTTAACTCAGCTTTTCCTTACTCCATTAATCACCCAAACAGGAAAGGATAATTTACTATTCTTATAATACTCTGATAACTTTATACACTTCTGCAACAATTTTTCAAGAGTTGTATAACCAAAGTGATAAGCTGAGGATAAAGATAATTCTACCAATTTTTATTCGTGTAGTGTTATTAAATTCTGATAGCATAATTTATTCCAAGAATATCTTTTCACTGGTGAGCTAGACAAATCTAATAGTGGAATCATTCTTAAACAATTGACCTTTGCAGGGACATATGTGACTATAATATCAACTATATTATTTCCCCCTTCTGTTAGAAAGAACAAATTGTGTCAACCCATAGTAAGACATAATACTAACAGATTCTGTATCAGAACAGGAACTGGAAGTCAAAGTATTCTATTTAATTCCTGGGTAATTAAGGTCTTCTAAAAGCAAGATAGTACCTTTTATATCAAGTTCTACAAATATTACCAATTGGTAGCACTCTCCATACTTGGTGAACAATAAGACAAGATAGAAATGTTTGGAACACCAATTAAAAAAATAAACAATAATAGTTTCATATTCAATCATCTGTTGAAAAAGACAAGATGTAATAATCCTGTGAACTCAAAAACTTACCCCATCTCCTCTTGAGTTTTGCTGCAAGCACTCATATTTAACAAAGCCATTCAAATGAAAACTAAATGAGTTCAACGTTTCTGTTATAGCTATTATTTTAAACTTTTGCATTGCAATTAAACTAGATAACTCATCAGATTTATTTCCCAAATTCCCAGCTTTACAAAGAAAACTTTTTTAAAATCTGTCAGGCTTTCTATAACTGATATTTGGCTCTGTTTTGCTCTAAAAAACTTGCTATCTGTTCAATAATTTTGCCTGCCATTTAAGATGCTCCATATGAGTTTAGATGTAAATTATTTCATAAATATAATATATGATTATATATACTTTCTTCCCATTACTTGATCAGCTTTATATTAAAGTCCAGAGTAAGTTGTCTTAGTCAATTATTAAACACCTGAGCCTTGGTGTTCATATAATCTGTCCATGATAGAAATGGCATAATTTCACTCAATGAGTAAATAGCATTTTGTTTTTCCAGATATTCAGTTATACACAAATCGATTATATCCAATAGTGAGTCTTTCTTATAATTCATAGGTGTACATTAAAAAAAAATAGTTTCAGCATGCATTACAAACGTCTTATCTAGGTTTTACCAAACTCAACAATTTGGAGATATCAATTCATTTTAATCCTGGCAAGACAGATATAGTTTGTTAAGTCTTGTTACTCCTGTTTAACTCTATCACAGCCAGTCTCAGTAGAGAATCATCCAGAATTAAATATTTTTATAGAATCTGTAGTTTTATAACTGTCATTGATCAATTTGATTATGTGATTAGAAAAACTCTAAGCTGGATTTACTGATATACACAGGTCCTTAAATGAATCTACAGTTTCAATTCCTGTGTTGTTGTTGTTGTCTTTCGGATTTTCCCGGTTAGGGGTCGCCACAGCGGAACTCTGGTCCGCTAATGATTGGAAGTAGATTTTGATGAACGCCGCGGTGCCAGCTCAATGTTCAACCTTGAACGAAGGCACGCTCATTTACGCATGTCTTTTGAATGCCCACCCAACCATGGAGAGGACATGTAGCCTCCACACAGAAGGCACTCCCCACACTCCAGCTGAGAATCAAACAGAAGAATCTCTTGCTGTGAGGCAACAACGCTACTGCTGCACCACCACGTTGTACTGTATTAAATATCCGCCTTTTAATCTATGTCTCACAACTCTCATATGCTTAGTTTTTTATGTATTTTTTCAGCATACTATTCTCTTGTGCTCAACTGGCTGATTCAGTGAAGTTCTGTTGCAGACATATCTCATCTGTAACACGTGTAATCAGTTTACCCATTTCAAGTCATCTGCATACAGTCGAACACCTCAGATGAAAATGATATATCTGAAAAAATACAACGTAAGCAAGTATAGGTCTAAGACAGAGTTCACTGGGACACACTGACTATAACCTAGAATTTTATCAGTCCAATTACTATATGATACTTGCCATGTCCTATTTGTAAGGCATGCAGCTATCTGTCTTATCAAAAATACATTACTACCCAGTTGTTCTAATTTCTGTGTTTTGTGTATCACCCTCCCAAATGCTGAATTTAAGTCTATATAAATTAGATCACATCACAATTTCTCATTTATAGCTGTTATTATATTGCTACATCATGTTACAGGCAGTTATAGATTTATTTTCAACATATGCATGTTAATATATGGTTTCCAGTCCTAACATTTCCAATTCTGACAATATCCAAAATAACCTTCTTCATTATTTTTCCATAACATGAAAGGAAATGTATGGTCTGTATGACTCTGTGTTGGTTCTTTTCCCCATTCCCTTTATAACACCCCACCACTGGCCCAGTAATCAAGGATCCTCAGTCTCACCACTGGCAACAGTGGGGAATGTTGACTGAAAAGGATGACAGGTATACACACAATATTTCCAGATGCAGCTCTCTGCATAAAGTGCAATTTCTGTTAAGAGCACACAGAGGCCACAGTCAGTCCAGGCCTGGTTTCTCACCCTTTCTCCAGATCCCCAGTAAGACTCCCCACTGGCACAGCTATAGAGTTGAGATCTCAGCTGAGTGGCCAAGCCAAGACCTCCAGCACCCTCTCTGTCCAACCAGTGCTTCGTGTCCCTGCCCATGTAGTTGACACATGCACACTCTTTGAGGTTTGATTTACACACATGCACATACCTGGGAAAGACTGGCACAGGTTTACTATGCTCCCTTTTGCCCAAACTATAAGGTAGTTATCACTGCCACCAGCCAACTCCTTATAGCTACTTTAAGGCCTTTAACATAGGGTGTCCACTCTTACTGTGTAACATTAATATTAATACAAATGGCAGTCTGACCAAGAGCAAGGCTATTAGGAGCGACCCTCACAGTGTCTCCAAATAAATATGCAAGTACTCTCAAAACTTAAGTATCCCTTCACAAATCAGCCAAGATGAAAGGTTTAAATATATTTAATAATAAATAATAAAAGAACAAGACAATACTGAAAATATATTTATAGTGATATCAGAGTTCAAAACCACAGGGAATATTTAAAACAGCATTGGAGGACAGTCTGAAATAAATAAGGAAAATATCTAAACTAAGTTTCGCTATATTCCTGACTATATCTAAGAGAATTATACTATAGCCTAAGAACTTACTATTATAGCAAGGTAGATGTGGTGAATGGATATTCTAGTTGTTGCCAGGTCCAAGACAGAATGCAGAATGCTGTGTCTGACTAAAATTTCATAAATTAATATCTCAAATATTACTGCTGGGATAGCTTGCAGAATGACATCATTTCTTGTCATCTGACTCCTAGTTTCCAGGCCCAAAACATCTATTGATGGCAGCTGGTAGCGTCTAGTACCTACCTGTAAAAATACACATACCTCAGATCTTTGGGCACATGCTGGAAGTCATAAAACAATTGGATTACTTCAGATTTCAAAGATTGTAATTATTTCACATTAAAGATAATATAGAAAACTTATCAGCACAGACATTGTGTCAGTAGCAGCCATCAAGTAATTTAATTTCAGCTATTTTTATGAAGTTTTGCTGGACTGAAGTTAACCTCCTATATTCCAGTTTCCACTGTTAAAATGTATGCATTTAAACAATTACAATAGTACATGTACTTTTCTGTTCTCTTCGAGCAGAAGCACAAGCTCTTTACAAAATTTTAAAATGAAAGAAAAAGCTGGCTAGGCAGAGTAGTACAAACACTTTAAAAAATATATAAAAACAAAAGACTGTTAAAACAGGATGAGTGCTTTCATACACAAAGGTACTTCATCAGATCCAATACAAAACACCACATCAGACTTGAATTTATAGCTTAATGCCTGGGATCACGTGACTTCAGAATTGGCTTAATTGGGATAACTTCATTTAACCCCTTGCCTTCATTGGCTCTGAACAAATGCATCCACTTTATTTCCACACATTCAGTTTTGGTCCTAACATCACCTCCTCTTGAGTCAGGTGTGTATAATTCCAATACCATAAATTTAAACCAGTGACTTGATCCTGCTGTCTTAACATGTTTTAATAATGATTTTCTGTCATCCCCCTTCATTATGCTATAAACATGTTCTCTTGTTCGATCCCCAATATAGAAACACCATGAGTTGTCTCTGCTTTACCCATGAATGGTCAGTAGAGTGTATCTCCTTTTTGGATGTAATGGTACATAAGACCATGGGAGGGCTTTACACAGGACAGTTTGTAAAACCATGTAAAACCAATAATACAGTAAACTCTTGCAGTATGCACCCCAAGCATGTAAAAAAGAATGCCCTTAAGGGCCAGTTCTTTAGGACAGCCCAGTGGAGCATGAAAGATAGTGATATGTATGACTCATTTGAGACTCTCACTTCCAACTTCTTGAATAGAGGGCATGACAGTTCAGAAGTGGTAAGTGCACAGAATGATGTGGTCATGTTGAGGGATACCCACATTAGACCATGCTTTAATGAACAGACTGAACAGTCTATCCCTTTGGCCATGAAGCCAAGACAACCAACACAAATGAGTCTTACATATTCTAAGGACTCAGGTTCCATTTGTGGGATCATCTGAAAACACTGGAGGGTTCTTGTCTCAGATGAGAAATGTAAAGGTTTACTGGAAGACGCTCCCTCTTTTTGTTTCAAGAATCACCCCTCATTAAGAAAGATGTGTTATAAGCCTTTAACCAGTAGAAAAAGCAATGTAGTGAGTGACAGAATAGGTACATATCCTTAACACCATTGCAATGTGTGCAGGTTTATAGAAACTGATGACCAGTTTGTACACCCAGACACGAGATGTTCTTATGATATCAGACTCCATGCTGACTGCAGCAGTCAGAATGTTGTATATTGTGCATCCTGTGAGGACTGCAAACATTTCTATATTGGGAAGATGAAACGGAGTCTAAGGGATCGAATAAGAGAACATGTTTATAGCATAACAAAGGGGGATGCCAGAAATTCATTATCAAAACATGTTAAGACAACAGGGTCAAGTCACTGGTTTAAATTTATGGTATTGGAATTATACACACCTAACTCAAGAGGAGGTGATATTAGGACCAAAACTGAATGTGTGGAAATAAAGTGGATGCATTTGTTCAGAGCCAATGAAGGCAAGGGGTTAAATGAAGTTATCCCAATTAAGCCAATTTTGAAGTCACATGGTCTCAGGCATTAAGATATAAATTCAATCTGGTGTGATGTTTTGTATTGGATCTGATGAAGTACCTTTGTGTATGAAAGCACTCATCCTGTTTTAACAATCTTTTGTTTTTATATTTTTAGTACTACTCTGCCTAGCCAGCTTTTTCTGTTATAAGTCTTCTGTTCACTGGTTTATAGTTCAGTTTGGCAAAATTATCTAACAGCAGTATAACCTTTATAACTGCATGATTGCTGCACATCAACAGTGGTAAAACTTTACATGAAGTAACAATAATTTCCTTAGGAACACAAGAAATGTGTAGTATGTTCTATTCCCTTATAGATATTTTTACAATATGAAGCAATTGTTGCTACTGAACTTACATTATAAATAATTTCCTTACTAATTTTGAATATCAATATTATTCTAGTCTTCTGGCAAACTAGAATCCCCAGCCACTATTATATTTTTCTTTCCTATGTTTCATGCAAGAAATGTAGGGATTCTTCTAGGTCATCAATATTTGACTTTGGTGGTCTATACACTCCAACTATTGTTATATGTTTCATAGTTGTCTTTAATGTCACAGTTATACATTCTGCAGTATTGCTGTTATCACTGAAATATAAAAATCGGGTCTATATTATGTTATTGAAAAGGCATTCCACCAATTGCCTTTTCACCAATCCCTAAACACTGAACCGGCAGTTAAGTGAATGGCCAATTCAGCGATTTTTTTTCTAGGGAAAAAAATGGCTGGGCCGACAAGAAATGACATCACTACAAACATGTCAACATGGGGTCTGTGCCACCCCCCCAACTAAATATACAAACTCTGAGATCACACTACAGTGAAGAAGGGCAAATTTATGAAGATGGCCAAATGATTTTTTTCTCTAGGAAAAAAAAATTGCTGAATTGGCCAATCACTTAACTGGTAGCTCAGTGTTTACCAGTCGATGAAAAGGGGTCTATATTAGAACATCGAAGTGTCAGGTCTTCGAATGTTCTAATATCGACACCTAGTAACCGAAAGCTGAAAATAGCGAATTTTTAGATAACTGAATTCTTTCCTAGGGAAAGAATTTGGTTGTCCGTTATTGTCACTTTGCTATTTTCAGCTCTGCGGTGGAAAGTTACGGTCAGCTTCAGGTAAGTGTGCAATTGTGTGGATGTGAGGGTTAGGGTGGGATAGGTGAGTTAGGGTTAGAGTGTGGGTCAGGTAAGTGTGTGAATGTTTGGACGTGAGGGTTAGGGTGGGATAGGTGAGTTAGGGTTAGGGCGCGGGTGAGGTGTGTGTGCAGGGTTAGGGTTTGGGTTAAGGTAAGTGGGTAGATAGTGGTGTATGTACAGTTTAGTGTAGGTTTAGATGTAAGATTTTAAGTGTATGTGTGTAAATTGCTGTGTGTTTGGTGTGTTTGTGTTGTGTGTATGTGTTTTGGAAAAGCAAATTTTTTCCCTAGGAAAAAATTTGATGTTCTAAATTTTCGGTCTTACCTGTTTTCGGTTACTAAGTGTCGATATTCGAACATACGAAGACCTGAAACTTCAATGTTCTAACATAGACCTGATGATGAAAAGGCATTCGGTGGAATGCCTTTTCGATAACATAATATAGACCCATAGAAATCACAGGTCTCATAACAATCTTTAATACCCATCATAACATCTCTATTTGATTTTTTCTTATACTGCCTGTTACAGTAAAAACATTTATACCCTGACAGAACTGGTTTCCAGTCATTATTCTTTAATCATGCATCACAAAAATAACGCCAATTTTGTGGAAATGTAGCAAATTTTCCCATAGAAAATATTTATTATTAATGCTTCTAGCATTAACAACCAGCAGACATGCATCAAATATTGCAATCTGTTAAGTGTTCAGTATTTGACCTGACAAAAATCTTGTCTTGTTTTAATCAAATATTGTCATGTATCTCACACAAAAATTATCTTCACTGGTCTTGACAAGTGCACATCTTCCTGTCTAAACACTTGTGCTCGGAATTAGACATCAATGCTCTGCAAATTTTCATTTTTTTAAATGGGCCATTTTTTTATATATGTATTTACCCAAAACATATTTTCATTCATGCTAACGTAACTCTACTTGTGAAAAATATGTCCTAACAGCTGCAGACAAGGAGTAGTAGGATCACATTTGATGGAGCCCATCGCAGGATTTAACATATTTGGCAGCTATAACAGATCTCTGTAATGGAAGGTTAATGATGTAATATTCCAAGCAAAGGAGAAAACATTGGACATTGTAATAGAGAGGTCTACCACAAGGGGTGGACCACTCACAAAGAAATGTGTCACCAGGGCTGAGGAGTTTTTGAAGACATTTGCCAGCCAGGAGAAGCACTCCCTAATATCCAGTTGTAGCTTAGATGAGGGATCTGTCAACAAGTACCCACATGCCAGCTGTGAATGTACCAGGTTATTAAGCTCATGTACAGTACAGTACAGTATAATTATTATTCATTTGAAAGAAGGGATTAACCAAGACCCACCTGCATATCTGTCTTTCTAGACATCTCTGGTCTGCAACTGTAGCAACCTACAATGTATGTTATGTACATAAACTACACTATACCTATATTTTTTGTGTGTATTAATATAAAAGTCATACAGTGTATGTTAATATACATGTGAGAAGACCACGGCATGTCTCCTTGATTGCAGAGATTCCAGTAAAAGAGGGCACAGGACAGTAGAAAAACAGAGCTGATATTTAATAATGCATATCATACTCCTTCCAAATTTAACAAGTTTGACTCCAGAATTCCCTCCTCATGTTCTTGCTGATCTTCTTTTAATGCTGATCTCTTACATATTTTGTGGTCCTGTCAGCACTCACATAAACTTTGGACCTCCCTTAAAATCAGATTACAAAAAATGGGATACCAAAAATCCACACTATCCTGGGAATTAGCGATTCTTCATATTCCTATTATTCATCTATCAAAATTTGATACACATGTGTTAGTTTATATTTGTTCACTCATTAAGTTTTATATTACTAAAAATTGGTTAGACCGCACCAAACTAAATTGGAATAACTTTAGAACCTTAGCCTACTCTTATATTTCAGCTCAGAAATTACTGGTGAAGAGTCCAAAGAAGTTAGCTCTTAACAATAAAGTCTTAGAAAAGATATTACACATCTTGGATAGTGTTTAATAATCTCTGTCATTTTTTTTATAGTTTTATTAACCTAGCTCTCTCTCACTTACATTTACATGCATACTCCTTTATATACAGGCTTATATACTTTGTTGCCTCTGGTTTAACATATTCATACTTTGTATATAGTTATGTTATAGTTGTCCTGTTTGGAGTTCTTGCATTTACATTGTTATAGTCTTGCATTTATACTTGAACTCCCATGCTCTTATATCCAATGTTCATTTTGGTTATTGTGTTCTTGTTGTATTGTAAATATGCATATATTAATAATTCAATAAAAAGTTTTTTGAAAAAAAAAAGAAAAACAGAGCTGATATCAGCAGGACCCCTGAGGCTAATAATGACTGTAAATGCAAGTGTCATGGTCTGACAACATATTGGCAGTGTCTGCAGCACTGCAGGTGAGGGGCCACATACACTCCCCATAACAGATGCTCTACAGAGGAACATGCTGATCACACAACCTCACTAGGGCATGATGGACTGCTTCCACCTGAGTGTTCCTTATGATCTCCATTTGTGTCCTTAGTGCACACAGGATATGAAGTATGCACTGCTTCTAATCTGTGCATACCCACCATGGGGAATCAACAAAGAGGAGGGGGATGACCGGCTCTGATATGGCTATAAATTTTTGCATTAACCAGAAGATGCACCATCCTCAGCATGTTCAAAATGTTTAATTTGCTTTGTGTATTCTGGGATGACATGCAACAAATGCTCAGTGACATATATTGAGTATAGGGACAGAGATCAGACAGTTCTGCTGAGGACACACATTGCAAATGTTGACTGCATCACTCTTTCCACTGACACACATTGTGACTGCCCTCAAGTCTGCCTTCTGTGTCCATTGGAGTACTAGAATGAGGACAGAGTTTCTCAAGTCAAGTCAGGTCTGCTGGTCATTCAGAGGGTGATATGCCATGTGTTGTCTGGATCCCTTCCACTGGGGTAAGGGCTCTTGACATGCAACATTATGGACAATAAGTCTGAGGACTGCAATTAACACATGATGCTGAGCTACAGTTGTTGCTACTACAACTATTGTGCCATCATGATCACTACAATTTCTATGTAAAAACACAGGCATGCATTGCAGAGCAGCTTGCCTCTCTTATATGAATCAGTCTGCCATTTTGGGGTTTATGACTTGCTTAAACTGTGAATAAAGTGAATGGAGTTCCTCATTTCTATATCAGTTTGCATGCATTGATATGTACTGTATACTACTCCATTTAAAGCCTTATGTAATTCTTCTGTCCAATTCTCTGAATTACCAAGCAACCTGTGCATTGCCACAACCTGCACTAATCTTCACTGTGCAATGTGCAAAACACATATGTGTCTTAGCCATAGTGTGCAGTCATATAAATGCATTGCACCATTTGTAGTATTGCAAATGATGATCTCTCTCTCATTAACATAATTCATGAAGTTGATTCATAGTAATGATATCATGCAGCAAACCCAGAAGGGTGCCTACAGATCATACATATATGTGAAGTACACATGCAGCATGGTCTTATTTTTGTATGCAAGTAACTTTGATGAAATAACGTACTTTACAAAGTTTTCAAAAGTTTACACAGCCTTTGAATCCTGAAGGTACTGAGTTAAAATATTCTACAGAGTGTCTACCCTCTATGAAAATAACTGCTGCTATCTGACTCTATTTACATCCCAGCAGCCTCTCAGACCTAATCACTGGAAGAATAAAGTTAGATGCCAATGTGCGGAGTGGCCAGTCATGCAGGGCTCCGTTTGTGGAATTGCTTAACTTTTAGCTAATGCACAACATAAAAATTGATTAAATAATCATAAAGGTCAGGCATTAAATATTATATGCTTTCACATTAAGCCATCAGTGAACTGTGTTTAATTTTGCTGTAAATGAAGATGGCCTTTACGGTTAGACTTCACCACGGACAGTTTCTGAAAAGAAAAAATAATCAATACTGGCCAGTGATTGCATATTATGTCATCTTGCCATCTCATTACTGAAGAATATTTCAGGGCCAAGGGAATAGTAAAGCATATATCAAATACACTTTAAAGTATATAAACCACTTTTATCAGGAAACAACAACAAACAACAAAGACCATTAGCTAATACCTCCTTGTCTCTGTAACTCATATCCGTTTATTGAGTAACAGTGCAATTAAAACGAGCAGCAGTAAAACAGTTCCAAAATTCACTAAATAGCAGCAAAAGTCTCTTGACAATGTTCATTATAGTTGAAATAAATAGCAGCAAACCAATCTTTCTTAGAAGAAACAATGAACAGCATGCAATAATCTCTTTGTGTCTCGGCTTAAGCAGCCTTTACAGAGTTATTTCCATTTGAAAAGACACATCTTTTTATATAAAACACAGACACTAATTAACTTATTAATTATACACCTTTTGTTAAAAAAATTCAATCAATTAAATAAAATCTTGCATTTTTAAAGTGACAATTTTAAATACAACTTCTCCAATGACATTCTTTATTCAACCTTCTCGGTTGTAGTGTATTGTATTTTAATATTAGAATTGATTCTTTTTCCTAAGTAAATATTTTATTCTCTCTTCACTTAGAAAACTATAATTAATTTGTTCCAAAATTGAAACTTGTAAATTACTAAAATCTCCACCATGTTTCTTATTAAAGTGCTCTGCTACTGGACTTATCGTTTTATTATTTCTTATGTCTCTTACATGTTCTCTTATTCTTTCCCCTAAACTTCTTTTGGTTTCACTGATGTAAAAACTATTGCATCCACATTTGATGGCATAAATTAAACTAACCACGGAATTCATGAAGTAGCGCCGGTGATCTAGCACCAGATATGGCCACCGAGTGATTCAGGTACGAGCTGTTTCCACGTGCACTACCAGCGTATGCCAGATCTGCGCAGCTCCTGGCACATGTACGCTAATTACCCCATGCACAGCAGTGTAGCATGAATATGAAGGTATATAGTGAATCATGAAGTGGTGCAGGTGTAGCGTAAGCATGAAGAAATGTAAACCAAAAAAACTGTTTACATTTTTTCAAACATAAAATTGGAGCCATGAAAGCCGACCAAACTTACGTATTATAATGTTAATATATGCCAATGGTTAGATATATAGCCAATGGCATAAAAAAACATGCACAACACATAAAAAATAAAATTTAATGTCATGGCCACACTAACACAAAGTAAAACCGCAGTGCATCTGTGCACAAATGGGATCACAAGGAAAATATATTTTGATGTCATAAAACTGCAATGTGACACAATTAATGAATTCCCCATAATAGTCAATGGCATGCATGCTACACCACAACCATGGCACAAAGGTTGATAAGGGTCTGTGACAGTGTTCTGCATGGTAACTAGGAATTAGTAGTCAATGCCATGCAAATGACTCAAGTAATACTGAATCGCAAATGCCCCGCCGGCATAAGGATGTACCACATGGCGTAGCGGTACAACACTGATTAGTGGCCTGGAGGTAGACATCACATCAAGAGAGGGGTGTGCCACAGTAGCTGTAAGCACATTGGATCATTGATAATCCGGATTGCCTGTTGGTAAGCAAGGCCGTAGTATAGGGATTGGAAGAAGCCATAGCTTTGCTTAGCTGAGAGCACACAAGGTAACCAAAAGTGCATGTGAACATGGATGAAAACGTGCTCGAAACCCGGTAAACAGCTGTGAGCAGTGCGGACCACAGCTGAAACAGGAAGGATATGGGAAGACAATAAGGAAATGCTGCAGCATGGTAACTGGACTACAAATGAGTAATTAACACCTAGGAACTCACAGTGGGCCATTGACAACAGCTAACAAGGCTGCTAGCAGCTACTTGCAGAACAGGAAAGGGGAGGTGCCATACAGCAAAGAAAAGAGAACTGTCACAGTAGAACAAAGCAAACTTGCAGTAGATCAGCTACATAACACATTTCCCAACACAATCCTGGGTTGGGAAAGTACAAAACAAGAAAACGGGCAGCTGGATGCATGCCTGACAATGGGAGGGGAATCGGGTTGAAAAGTGAAGTAAAGGGCAATAGATGAATCATGGCAGCCAAGCGTAAGTCAACACCAAAGGCTCCACAATAGCAGTACCTGCTGTAAAACCAATAATTAAGATACCCCGCAGCTGGAATTGCACAAACACACCCAATTACACCAGCATCATCCATTGCACAATAGTATAAGGTGTGAAAGCCCCACATTCACACTTGTGTATTCCCAGACACTCTGCACCATTGGTGCATACAGACAGGGAACTTTTATTATGTACATGTTAGGGGTTGCCATAGCTTTGATTCACCACCATGTGTTGGAGACTGACGGTGGTGTGGAGGATGATGCTGACAATCATCTCCGGAGGAGGAGAAAAGTGTTCAGACCCAGGGTAACCTACTAGGGGCTACATGATCTGGAGATAGTAGAGCGTTACAGGGTGGACAGGAACATCATACAGCAACTTGTTGGGCTGTGCCAGCCATGCCTCAGAGCCAGAAGTAACAGAGGAGAACCCATCGCAGTGGACATGAAGGTATGTGTAAGCTTGAGAATACTAGCCACAGGTACCTTCCAAAGGCCAACTGGGGATATCATGGGGATCTCACAGGCATCAGCATCCAGGGAACTCCACCATTTCCTAGATGCCATGTTACCACATGCCAGTGAGCACATATACTTCCTCCAAACGCAGGAGGAGTTGGCCAGAAATATGCGTCTCTTCCACCATGTGGCAGACTACCCAGAGGTACTGGGTGCAATAGACTGCATGCACATACACATCAAGTCACCACCTGGTGAGCAGGGTAGGCGCTACATAAACCGCAAGGGATACCCCTCCATCAACTGCCAGGTCATGTGCAATGCTCAGGGCATTATCATGGATGTGTGTGCTGGCAGCCCTGGAAGCTATCACGACTCCCACATCTGGCATGCCTCACAGCTGTATCAGGTATTTGCCAGGGGGGGCATCCCATATGACCACCTGGTGGGGGATGCTGGCTATGCACTAGAACCATGGATGATGACTCCCATCAGAAATGCACACACAGCCACGCAAAAACGCCATAATGAAGCACATGCAGAAACCAGAATCATCATAGAGCGTGTGTTTGGGATGCTGAAATCATGGTTCCGTTGCTTGGACATATCTGGTGGAGCCTTGCAGTACTCTCCAGGGACGTGTGCCCACATCTTCATAGTATGTGCCATGCTACACAATATGATCCGGCGGAAACAGCTGCAGCAGGGACAGAATGGTGAAGGCCCTCACAGCCCACCACCATTGCCAAGGGACCCACAGGCACAGAGGGACTCAGACCACAAACACCCTGTGCTAGCCCCTGTAGGCAGAAGGAGGTGTGCCCAGTATGCCCATGCCTTGGCAAAGAGGGAACATATAGCACACACACTGACAATGTGGGCACTCATGGACTGACACTCTTCTCCTCCTGCACACACACAGCAAACATGGATGGCATGCACACATGACCACCTGTAAATTGTCATGTATAGGTGCTCTTCTGTGTGCATCCTACATAGGTAGCCCTTAACTATTGTACACACAATTGCTATTGACACAAGATAAGTCAATACCTGAACAGTAACTTAAGCTATCAGCATGTGTCCATACTGTATGTATATGTTCATAGATACATAGGTAGGTACATGCCTAACTGCCCGAGGCCACTCATAAGCATAGGCAAAAAGTGTCTGTTGTCGCCACTCCATCCATTAACTAACTGTCCCTCTGTGGAGTAGAGCCAATTGCGGGATCTCTGGGGTGTATCCACTGTTCCCCACCCACTCTGCAAGGATTCCCTGGAGTGTTAGTGAGGGGTTTTGTATAATGTAATCAGGGATGTAGTTCCAAATAATGGGGAGTATCCCTGACAGGAATCTTCACAGATGTTTACATGTTACATAGTATACCTTAAACACAGCTTGCATATATAGATAGTATTCCACAGAATAATAAACATGTGGAACATACAACCGCTGAAATGTGTGTTAATCACCCTTGCACTGCCAGTGCCTGCTCTGAGAGGTAAAATACCACTGCCAGGAATAGAACACGCAACCACGTACACAATCTTTACAATAACATACCACTAAGCTACCTGAGATGTAGCAATGGCAGTTGTGTATACTGACAGGATAAAACACAAAAGGTAGGAATATGTGGAAATAGGACACACCCGCGTGTACCCAATGAAAGGTTTATGTTTTATATATATATATATATATATATATATATATATATATATATATATATATATACACATCATATCTATATATATAGAGAGAGAGAGAGAGAGATATATGTTGATGTATGGGGATATACATATATATGTAGATATATAGATAGGTCAAAAACATCTACATAACCATGGAGGTACATATAAATGGGATACCTACCACATACCGACTGCTTGACATACCGATATGCGTAATCCCAAGGCTTAAGGTCCAAAAGAACACAGTACAAAAACACCAGTTGCGAGAGGTTTAAAATCACGATGTTAAGGGACAGTTAGTCAGTGCTTCTGGTGTTGCAGTTCAGGTAGGTTACTGTGTGTAAGTGTATTTCTGAGGGCTGTAGTGTGTGTAAGTGTGTGTTCTGAGTGTGGTGTGTGTTCCTGGGGGACTGTAATGTGTGGGTGTGGGTTAGCTTTGTGCATCTGTTTGCATGATCTAGAAGGTAGAATATTAAAGTAGGGGGGTGTGGTGGGTTCAGACACCTACATGGGGGGGTGTAGGGGGGCTTGCCCACCTGCTCATACATAGTGTAGAATGGTTTGTTTGGATGTGGTAGGTAGCAGTGTGTCTGTGTGTGCATGTGTGTGTTCCATGTTCATGTTACTTTTGCGAGTTATTGTCACTGTTGGTAATGTGGGGTATGGGAGTCTGGGCGCGATACTGTGGGCGTCGGAACTGTGTGGTTTTGGGATTCCATAGTTATCCCGTATACAGCGGCTGAAGTGTTCATATATGAGTATAACATGGACCATAGCAATCACACATTCCGCCATGACCAACCTTTATGAACAAAGGATATGGAGAGTATATGCCTATACACTATTACAAATATGTGCTATGGACATGAGCTAATGATAGGGTTACCACCTGTCCCACTTTGCAAAGGACAGTCCCTCTTTAGACGGTTGTGTCCTGACCAAATATATTAAACGTGGCAAATGTCTTGAGATTGTAGGACATAATTATGTCCTATATGTAATGTAATAGTTGCATACAATAGTTCTTTCTGTATCTAAAACATCTACATGTTACAAGAAACAGGATAAGCAACTAAACTGCTACAAGAATAAGCTTATATTTAAGCAAGAAAGGAAAGTTCTATCCCTTGTACTGACTGTGGGTTTGTGTCGGCCTGTAAAATCTGATGTGTGTCCCGAAAATGTCCCACTATGGCCATATGAAAAGGTAGCAACCCTAGCCAAAGAGGATCAGTCACCAACATAACTATGACAGAAATACACAGCTTTCATGTAGCAACACTTTATTAAATTCTGATGTATTGCCGAAAGGATTCAAGGACTAACATCATCTGCATGCTATACAGGAACCACTTAACAGTGCCTTAATGAATCAGCCTGCAATTACCATAGTATTAGTCCAATATAGGATAGGTGTTCAAATAGGGAAGAAACCCTCACGCACATATCTATTATGTATAAAAGCAGTTCCTACACACCTGCATCTGCTATGCACATCCACCAACATCACCCCCACACCCAAACAAATTACAATACAAACTGTAATAACATCAGAAATCATTCACTCACTGTACGGCATCTGCAGAAGCCTTAACATACCTTGCCAGAGACACATTAACATGGCCTTATGTGAAAAAGCTGCTGTTATACAATGGAACAGCTGCTGATATTACAGGGTTTGTTTGCACTAATCCCGTTTCAGAGGATTGTGTGTACACCGGGATGTGTTACCAATTACTGAGTAACAGCACAGTATGATACACATGTACACCAAATCAAGGATGTCAGGTGAGCACACTGTAAACCACATAACAGTTAATGCATAGCCATACAGCCTTGAGCCATACATCCTTGCCAGATTTAAACATCTGCAGAAGTATCAGGTACAAACAAACCCTGCATAAGTAGCATTGTTCTGAAATATAACAGCTGTACTCACATGTAGAACAAAATCATCTAGCCATTACACACAATCCACAAGAGTCATGAAGCTAATATATCTCTGTCTGTCTCTGTATAGCTGTTGAAATACATCACAAACAGCACATCCAGGCCATTTTCCTCAAAAGTAAGGCAAACGGACAACGCCCAAAAGGAGTATTCAGTTATACACCACTGTTGCCATGGTATCGGCTAATGGAGTAGCTGCACAGCTGATGTGCATCTATTTAACTACTTTGGAGCACCAATTGGTGGTCAGGATACCACGTTACTAATATTTAACTAGAAAAGGATGGCTTATCACACATTCAAACCATCCGTATATACCAGCAGAACGTTACAAAGAAGAATGAAACACAAACTGAAAAGGATTGAATCAACAGTCAACGACACCTCGGGTTACTAATAAGGTATGTAGAACACTCAGTATGTCTGTGTATTTAGTACCTGTTCTGTAATATTTAAAGTGCACGCAATCCATATAGTGGAAACAGTTATTTTGTAGTGATGTATTGTTGATCATAGTAGCGCTTGTAGTATTTATGTGTGTACTGCTGTAGGTCACAAGGCAAACACCGCATACACTACAAGGGATGCTATATAAGGACTTTGAACACAAATATTCCTCACCAGCCAATGTCAGTGGCAGGGCTGGTCCAACAAGTATGTGTTATAACAGGGGATAGTATATGTTGATATATTATAACAGTAGGCATATGTATGGGTGCATTACTGAGAATAACATGTCGAAGGTTGGCCCACTGTGCAATTATGATTTGCATTGCGGAATATTGTGCCAATAACTGTGTAATGTACAGTATTGTAGGCAGATATGTATTACAAGTTACATAGCATTACTGTTATGTTAGGCAAACATTAGTTATGTCTATTGGCTTTTACAATACACAATAACAGGATACATATGACATGTAGTTACCTGACAGTTTATCAGCATGATAGCAAAGTAAAATGGATGAGCTAGTTAACTGTCCATGCACATAAGACATGTAATAAGTGCAAAGGTAGGTACTAGGCTGTCTTAACAAGGGTATTTATAAGCCTAGCTAGAGTGTGTTGGCTTTTGCCACCCGCATAGGTTAGTTCCCTGTGCCTCTGAATGGCAGAGCCATTAGTTCCCTGTGCCTCTGTCCAGCAGAGCCACTGCAGTGATGTCCGGGGTACATGTCTGTCTCCCATCCACACATCAAGGTTTCCCTTGAAGAGTGCTAGTAAGAGGCCCTGCCTGATGTACATTGGAATCATGTTCCAAAGCATGGGGAGTGTCCAGGTCAGGAATCTATCCGTCCAGCATGTCCTAGTCATCATTGTGGTTAGGTGTATATCCCTAGAGCATGTGGCTCTCAGGGGCCTCTGTTTTGGAGCATATCCAGCAATACTGGGTTGGACATGGGCCTTGTATGTCAAGCAGAGATCACCTGTGAGTATGCAGTATACAACCGAGTACAGCTGGAGTTTCTTAGGTTGGGCTGCATAGGTCATCTGTTTGAGGTCAGTAATCCTCTTGATGTGGTACTGTTGTGGTCTTCCAATCTGTTGCAATTGTCTTGTAAGGTATATCCCAAATGGGGTGTTGTATCCTTTAATGGGTCTAATAAGTCATGAGTAGAGAGGCACAATGGCCTCCTTTGATCTGGATGCGAACCCATTAGAGATTAGGGGGGGCCACATAGAAGGATATTCTAACCACCTTATCATTATGGGTATTGAAGG
Organism: Protopterus annectens; assembly: GCF_019279795.1. Lineage (NCBI taxonomy): Eukaryota > Metazoa > Chordata > Ceratodontiformes > Protopteridae > Protopterus > Protopterus annectens. The sequence continues at coordinate 217,571,776 of NC_056741.1, read as the reverse complement.
AGAGATTGCTATCTATTGGGGTTCCCAGATCCCTTATTACCTTTTCTGTATGTAGGGGACTAGCACCTATGTGATAGTCCATGGGTAATTAGTTATATCCAAAGGGGATGACTATGCACTTTTTGGCATTCAGCTTGAGGCCATGATATTGACACCAGGTATCCATCTCAGTGCAACCCTTCCAGAGGGTGTCTATAACAGCTGGGGAAACAATTATGTCCCCTAGTTTGCAGTCATCAGCAAACCTTTTCAGCCAAAGCCCTCCCGTGCTTGCCTGTATGTCAGAGAATTATATACCGAACATGAGTGGTCCTAGGACTGAGCCCTGGGGGATGCCACTTGTAACCAGTATACAGTCAGACCTTGGGTATGCAACTCCAACTGTGTGGGTTCTGTCCGTGAGCAACATTGCAAACCATCACATGACATAGGGGTTAATGTTCAGGTGGATGGGTATGTTGATAATACCAGAATGAGGAATGGTGTTGAAAGCCTTTGAGAGATCTAGGTAGGCTGTGTGGACCTCCTTACCCTCATCTAATGCCTTGGTAACTGTCTCTAATAAGTCCACCAGGTGTAGGAGGCATGGTCTGCCCTTAACAAAGCCAAACTGGGAGGGGTCAAAGGTTTGGCGGTACCCAATGTCTCTGTGACTGAGATCCATGATGTGCTCCATAGTCTTGCAGACCAGGCTAGTCAGGCCTATAGGGCAATAGGTCCCATGGTCCATTGTGGTGCCACCTTTGTGGAGTGGGATAACTGTTGCTGTGCACATGGTGCGTAGATGGGGAGCCAGTACATTCTGAAGTTCGTGTAAAACGCAGCCTGGGATGTTGTCTGGTCCCATGGATGCTGTAATAGTGGCTTTAGAGTGTGCAGCTTTGAGAGGGAGAGGGGAAAGGTAGCACTGAACCTATCTGCCAGGATGTTGGCAATATCAGTTGTTTCTGTAATGTTTGTGCCTTTGTGCTGTAACTCAGAGCAGATCTGGGTGTTGACATTGAGATATTTTACATAGCTATAGAATACTTTGTGGTTGTTGTTGGAATTAGTGGCAGTTTTGTTTTTGTAGCTAGCTTTGGAGGATCTTATAAGGGATCTCACCTTCTTACTGAGTCTCACCAGGGAGCTCCTCCACACATGGGATTGTACTCTCTTTTGCAACAGTGTCTTCCTCCTGTAGTACAGATTGTTTATGGCAGGGACCACCAGATTGGTTTCTTTAATTAGGAGTATAGCGTCTTGGTTCTGTTTGAGATAGCACAATCCATGCACTCGTGTAAGTGCGTATAAGTGCATTTGTGTAGGCTTCTGCAGTTGTAACAGTATTGTCCATCTGTATGGGTGTCGTGACATTCACCATTTCTGTCTTAAGAAGCATGAAGTTGGCTTTGTAGACATAGTATACTGTGGTTCCCTTAATGGGAGGTGGGGCGGGATGTGGGTATCAACTGTGTTCAGCTCATGGTCGGATCAGACCAACGAGGAGTTGACTTCAGGTGTGGAACACCAGTCACTCATGTTGGTAATGCCTAGTTCTAGGATATTGTTGCCCCTGGTGGGTGTGTGGATATGTTGATCCAGGCCATTGGTGTTTATGAATTCCAGAAAGCGTTGAACTAATGAGGTGGTACACGAGTAGTTTTCTCAGTTAATGGTGGGGTAGATTCAGTGAGACTATGTGATGAGTGTGGTGTGGTGCAATGTTTACCATCTCTACATGACTGTCAGGGTCAGGCTTAGTTGGAGAGAGCTTTACCTCCAGTTTGGCTAGATAAGTGCATCTCTCACAGGTTGTAGTGTTGGGTGGTAGGCGGAGAGGGTTATCTGTGTACATGAGTTGCCTCAAGATGTCCAGATTCATCAGATAGAAAAGAGAGAACACTGGCAGCTGACCCTTGGACATGCCTGAATATAAAACTAATTTCCCCTAGATAAGTGAGGAAAGTGAGTACAAGAGCTATTTACTCTAAGCAAATGAGAAAAGAATGTACAAAATCTGTTTACCTCTAGGTAATGAGGAAGATTGAGTGCTATAGTAATTAGTAGCTTACGTAGTGCTTACAAGTTCTGAACAAGTGCTGAGCATGAATAAGCAATCAAGTTAGGGTATTGGATAACATAAACACACTGCCCCCCAACAGGTACACAATCATATATACATGTACACCACAGGGCCCCTGCACCCACAACTATGCAGGTACAAGCTGCACTCAGGCTGCATGGGACCTGTCCACATCACAGGTTTTATCATACACATATGACAAAACAAGATGCTCTTCAGGTACACATCATGTAAAACATAGCTCCATGTCAGGCTGTGTACACACTGAATGGTGCACACCAACAGGTATCACAACCTACAAAGGTGGAGACACCACTGATAATGGGAAATACTGCACTACTACCCTGCTGAGTCTGGTCTGAAAGGCCATAAACCTTGATGAAATAATTGATGTCAGCAGTATAGATGTAGATGACAGTAAGGTTGATTTCACACTACATATCATAACCTTGCCAGGTGATAGGACATCATCACTCATACTGTGTTCCACCTACACTCAGCATACTAGATGTACATTTCTATATCACAGGAGTGTTTTGCAACGGGACTGCTGGCAGAACCAACACTACAGAAAGTGTCTGAATAATACATGCTCATCACACCAATGGCAGCTACAGTAAGACAGGGTTAATTAATTGTATTCCCCCTCATTGTAGTCCATACATCACAGACAAACAGAAGGCATCTGCCTATTGAAGTATGTGAACGACTATGACCTAGGAGCAATAGCCGACTCAAAAGTGTTGTGGACAACATACAGAAGGGGCTTTGTGGGTGAGGTGTGTGTGACATGTGGCCACAATCTGATAGCTACATATTGCATTGTCACCCCTATGTTAATAACCCTGTACCCATGAACTACCACTTAGGCAGCGGTCAACATAATGGACACGTGTGTAAGGGATGCAGCTGGGCAGTTGTCTTTCCTGTGATAGCTACATCACCACACCTGTCAGATAGTCATATGTAGCAACCTTAACAATGACAGGGTGAATATAGAGATCATTGTCCAGCCGTATACAAAACTCAAGTGACTCATATCAGATCACATATTTCCTTTAAGGGGTTTTGTCCATGTGCAGATGGCCTACACCAGCCTTCTCATTCCCCATCTCCACTATGTAGCAAGATGCATACCCTGAATAAATCCATGTCCAACCAAGTGATGTTGGACATACTACACGTACACATCCTGATCTCAAACACATACTTCATGGACATCCACCTGCCACATGCTGGACAGATCCTTGTCCCATACACTTTATAGAGTCTTGCTATACTATGCATTCCTGTCTGTCAAAGCTGCACATTGCTCCCCTCTCAGACATGGTGTGATGACCGCATGGTAAATGTATCATTAACCCTGTGGATCAGTAATGTGGCATTGCTCCACCTGGCCCCAGAGTCCCACCTGTCAGCTACTGCCAGGAAACCTTTCATCCTAGATTCACACATGGCCCATGGCATATAGTCTACTAGTTGACTTTGACTGTACATGCTATAGTTGATATCATCCCTGCAAATACAATCTGGCTAGCCAATGTCCCATGTGTATCACATGTGCAACACAGGTGATACATGTCAGGATGTTGAATTGCTGTACAGTGCCATGTGGATGTATATGGCAGAACACATACATGTAAAACCGTATGTGAGCAAGTCTGCAGGGTCACAGGTCATGTCTGTTAAGGCAGTGTAAGTCTTGATATGTCACATATACACAGCATCAATGTCAACTGCATTAATGTGGACACATCCAGCCATGTGCTGATAGGTAGGAACACCAGTACAGGCAAACAGACATGCCCACATCAAGACAGCATCCACATGAAGTATGAGAATTGTAGTCAGGTGACACACACACATATATGGTGATAATATCCACTCACCATTGAGTGTCACATGTGCGTGACACAAACATGTCAGTGTCATTTAGATTTGTAAATACAACTATTTAAACATAATAAATGCTATACACATGTATGTTCAGCTCTAGCTCTATATGTCTCTGTGAGTTACTGTGACCTGTCTCCATCATTATGTCTTCCAGGCATGCTGTGTGCAAGGCTACCCCCTTTTACTCAGTTGGAGGATGAGGCCCTCATCCCATACCTACTTGACAATCATGATATCCTGTTCAGCCATGTGCCACAGGATGCACAGCAGCAGGATGCCCTGTGGATGGAACTTCACAGGAGGGTTAATGATGTTGGTGGCCACACTGCACGTTCCAGCAGGTGCGCAGACACTGTACAGACCTTATTAGATGGGCAAAACAGCATGTGAATGCAATCAACAGGGAACAAGGTGCAACAGGTGGTGGACCACCAACCCAGCCGCCACTTTCATGTACCGAGGAGCTACTGGCCAACATGGGGACACCTGCAGAACCACATCCACAAGCCTTAGCCGATATTGTGGAGGTGGGTGTCTCTCAACCACTGAGCCTGGAGTTGCCTGGTAAGTCAGCACTGCACTTATAACATCTATATTCCATATAGTTGCATGTGTCACTGTACAATATGTAATGTAACATCATATGCAAGGCATGTATACACACATGCCGTATACTATAGTATGCTACTCTGTGTATGCACACATGTGCATACACCATAGTATAGCCTAATGTACTGGTGTATGTGTTAACATGCACATTGCACCTACCATACAGGCATGGATAATGTTCATACTGCTGTGTTACTCCTATTTGGGTACCTCTGGCATTCCGCTGCAACAGCAGCCCATTGCAGGTGAGACTGTTATTATTTATCAGGCATCGTAATGTACAGATTTATCTGCCATGTGGCCATTTACAACATGTACACATAATGTATGGTCCTGTCACAATATACAGGTTGGACCTGCAATGCATCACAAAGCCTACCCATGTGCAACACTTGCAAACTCTGTGAATCACCTCACTGACATGAATCCTCACAAACTGTCATTGCCAGATGTGTGGACAGCTGTGCATACAATGGTGGAGGTGCTGTTCACTGTAGGGACGTGTACTACAGATCAGAACTACACACGTGGGGAATACAAACAGTTCTACACAGTGGGCTGGAGTATGGCCAGCCCACAGGATTCACTGGTGTGGATCATAGCTCTGCTATGAATGTCACACAATGTGATGTGCTATCTTGACATGTCGATGTCATCTAGTCGTCTGGCTGCAACACTGCCTAACTAACCTGAAAACATATCCCACATACCACCCTTTGTCTGCATAACCCTGTCGTCAGTGGAGCATATGACATCTATGGGTGTATGTCATATGGGACAACACAGACAGGTGAAATAGATGCCCATCACAATAATTTGGCCAGCACATGTACACATATGGCCATAGAGGATGGCCAGAGACATGAAGCAACACACACAGTAGATGTGATGTGCTTGTGTGTACACCCTGTCGTACAATGGCTACATATGATCTAAATATGGCTTTTTTTGTAATGGTTATATAGTAGATGTGGAACACTAGACATCCTTCAGGCCTGTGCACATCTTGTGTAGGCGTGACATCAATCCACCACATAAGACGTGTTGAAAATCTTGAGGTTGTCACAACATGACAGCAGTCACCTGTACAGTATTCTCATCAGCCCACAGATACAGTACATTCCCTTTGCTGGTGTTGGATATCAATGTCATACTTGCTCCTCGTGTGTGGTACACAGATGTCATGTGGGACATGGTGTACCAACGTGTTCACTATGTCTGGCCATAGTTGCCAGGCAGCAGCAATATGGTTGCAGATGTGCAGGGGTGTCATCCGTATACCCCTCAGTGACCTATGTCACAACTTCCACATCATGGTTTAGTGTGTATACACCTCACTGACGTGGGTCACATTCCACAGTATATATGTATTGTATCTGAACACAGTCATCGCTATGAACTGTGTCTGTAACTCACACTGTATAGAAATAGAGATGCCTCTTGATTCCCTGCAATGGCCATACACATCAGCTAAATGTGCAGTATATCTGTAGGGCAGGCAGACAACACTGCATTGGGACACCATTACCCCACTGTATATTTGACAGGACACCATTGTGTTAAACATGTATGCATGTCATTGCACACGTCAGCAGATCACATGTCATAATACATGTGATTGTCAAGGTCATATGCCACATATCAAGTAGGTGTACTGTTAACCTGTGCTGGTCTACATGGTGTAACACAGGGATGTATGCTAACTACTACTATGATTGTGTAATTTGCATGGCATCTGCTTTGACACATACATGCTGTTGTGTGCAACCCAGGGATGTATGATAACTACTACTATTATTGTCTGCGCTGCATGCCATCTGCCATATCACATGAATGTTGCATGCCTTCTGTCATATCACATGCATGTGTGTGTGTGTGTGTGTGTGTGTGTGTGTGTGTGTGTGTGTGTGTGTGTGTGTGTCTATTGTATACATTGTAATGTACAGTTCTTGTCTGCCCTCACAGGTGATGTAGGTGCATTGCCCTTCTGCGGTACATCTGATGTTAGTGTCCCCACAGACTCTAGTAGTGATGACGAACGTATGATTGAGGCACAGGCAGAGTTGTCAGGGGCTGAAACTGTGCCATTGGTTGCCATTCCAGCTATATCCCCCTCATCCCCGCACACAGATCACATGCCTGCACATACCCCATCACCAGTGGCCATAGAAGAAGGACAGTTGGCACGTGGTAGCTTGGAACAGGAAAGTGTGGGGGCTATGGAAGGTGTGCCTGCACACCATGGTGTCAGCCATCTGACTGGCGGTGCCTCACACAGGCACATGGCCAGTGCTGCTCATAGGAAGACCTCTGGCCAACATGCTCCTGCAAGACAGAGCGCAGCAACTGGTGTCACCAGACACATGTTTCATGCTATAATGGTGGCACAGGCACATGCTGAACAGCACAACAGAGAAGATCAGAGGCTTCAGAGGGCTGCTGTCCATTCTTTAAACAACAACATCCAGGCAATGGTAAATGCTCAACTGCAAATTGCTGAAGCTTTGGATAGATGGTTGGGTGACATGGTTGGAGTCCTTGACTTTGGCATGACAATCTACGAGCATGAGCTGTCTGTGTTGGAACATCTGGTAGAAGTGAGGCATTGGGCACGTGGACATAGGCCTGCTACATCACCTGTTTCAGGTCTACGTGTACGAGCTACCTCACATGTCTGCTCCCATAGTGGTGGTAACAGCAGCAGTGCATCTGGTGCTGTGCTGTCCACACCATGACACAGCAAGCCATGTGCACGTGGCCCAGGATGGTCCCAACAAGGACATGGTTCCAGTGGACAAGTGGCATCAGACAGTACCCAATCTGCACCTCTGCCTGGCAGGCACAGGTCACATGTCCATGGCCAGACACCGTGAACTATAAAACCTGGCCTGTACAGTCTGCAGCTGTCAATAATACCCCTGTGTAGGCCAGACACATGCCAGAACTGTGTGCATACATACATGCACACACTGGAAACATATGTAGGGCACTTTAACACACACATGCATAACATCCACACACACCCAATTAGATCAAAGGCCCTAACCCACACACATGATATCATCCAATGGTGTAGCCTAGGCCTCTGGCAAACATTATCACCCTGTGCATATGATGATGCCTGTGCAGCATTCCTGACATCCACACCATCGGTGCAGGGACATGCTCATATGGTCTGATGCACAGAGTGAACAGACTAGGAAGATAAGTGTAGTTTACAATTGTTGAGTATTGTTGACAGGCAGCAGACATACCATGTACTACAGGTGTACAATGCATTTCCTACTGTTAACAGTATGTGTCTTGTGTAACAACAGTAACTGCATGTTGGTCATGATATTCTGCTGTCCTCCTTCAGGTCTAATTGCACGTGCCGGTGGATGTCAGTGTTTGCAGTTAGTGTCCCATATGTCATTGTGGACTACTCACAGGTGTGTATGAATATACCAGCATGCACTGTGTAGCTGCCACATAACAGTGAAAATGTCCCATGTTCTAAATATGTCTACTGATCCAAGAGCATGATAGCTGTGTATTAAGCTACTGTGGCTGCAGACGTGACATCCATAAAGGGTGACATCACAGGTACAGTTATATGGAGTGGTGAGGTAAGAGAGCAGTCTAGCTGATTACAAGGGCAGAGGCCAGTGGGAAGTGTAACACCTCATTGGGAATCAGTAATACACATTCCCATGACAGGATGCCAACACACAACTGCACCCACACACTCAGGTATTGACACACGTATTCAATGACATAGTAGCACACCCACACACTCACGGATTCACTGACACAGTAACACACACTCGCACACAGTTGCTACTGGTGAGATGAAGACCCCTGCCTATGTGCAAATCATCATTACAGCACCTACATGACACACCACAGAGAATACACATGTACAGGTAGTTATATGGCCTAAGAGCAGGGACATCAACACGGATAGTAGAATGCATCACCTGGATGGGGGGAGAGGTCTTATCAGTTCAGTATGGTAACATACATCCTCACTCCAGGGACCAGACAGCCACACACACACACACACACACACACACACACACACACACACACACACACACACACACACACTGTGGCATTCAGTATTGAATACACCTATGTCATGCACATACAGATACCTCACATGTGTGAGATACACGTGCCTGCCTATGTCCTGCTTTCTACATTGCCATCTGTACAGATGTGTACACTAGTGTACAGGAGAGTGAGTAACAATTGAGATGCATTCCCCACCATACGTGACATATATGGACACAAACACAACCACACATGCCAGTACTGTGAATCAAAGACCTGCCTAGCTCATGATATGGCAGACTTACAGCAGTATTGCATGTGTTACAAACTGTCCTGATGCTTCCTTTGGCAACAGTGCTGATATATGCACACAGGACATCTTAACTGTTAACAGGTGTCAAGTGATTTACCTTCGCTGTCACCCTGACCGCTGTCTAAGTTGTGTGTTATGTCCTTCAATTAATGAAACCATTGCTTACCAGTTACACAGGTTATTGTAGGACCACTTGTGACACACCTGTGAGCTGTCCTCAGCAAACATCCATCTGCAAAGGTGCCCCACCACTTAGTTATTTCCACACATCTGTCCATACCTGAGGTACATCTTTCCGTGCATTCAGCATATCACCATATATAGTTGACAATGTTGAGGCTGCATTGCAACTGCATGATGTACTAGGATACCTGTCACCTGCATACATCAGCAACTGCACACACATGTTATCTGAATGCACAACACTACATATACATGTGTGTAGGTCCTACAATCCTGTCATTTGGGCATGTTTGTAGGCATTGCAATTGGTGGACATGTGTAATGACATACATGACACATGGACTGTTGTATGATATGATAGGTGTAATAGTTGACCGTTACAGAGGGAATGTTACCTCTGCAAACATTGATATCACACCTTATGTACTGTTAGCATTCAGCAGCCATGGACCTACATTCCATGTGCATGTGTGTAATGGATGTAGCCATCTGTTTGCACAAAGGACAACAGCAGCTATGCTATTTACATGCATGTTGTGTGTGTGTGTGTGTGTGTGTGTGTGTGTGTGTGTGTGTGTGTGTGTGTGTGTGTGTGTGGCATGCACATACCCAGGGCAGGTACATGTATGTCATATCCATACATGAGGGTGTGTACTGGTGTACAGCAACAGTCATCTGCTAATGCTGGAAAGTACCGAGGGCCCCTGGTATGTGTACAGCTGACCTGGTTACAGACAGTGGTATCATTGCATTGCATAACACATGATGCAACTGTGTCAGTACATGGGTGCTCTCTACAGTTGATGTAGAGCTTAGTACAGTCCACTGGTCAAGGATCATATGGTGGTGTACTCTTATATGTCCTACAACATGTATGGATGCATGTTGGTGGTCTGAGGGCATGGTGGTGTCTGAGGTTTACATCCTAGAATGCAGCATGTGAGACTGTGTTCTGCATATGACTCATCTGTGATGCCTTTCATGGGGGTACTGGTCAGTACATGTGAGTGGCCTCTATGTATGTGGGGACAACAGCACCTGGAGTGGTCCGTACCTGTGTTATGGCTCACATGTCTGGTTCTGAGGTATATGGTGGCAGTGCTATTGTGCACTACAGAGCCATCAGCCAGGTGTTCCTCACTGCACAGATGTCAGTACTCCCCATTGTTGGATCTACAGCAAGCAACTGTGATTATGGACACTACACATCTAGCACTGGTTAGCATAAGAAAACAATGCAGTTGTCCTGTAGGTGCCACGGTGTTATCCTGTGTTTAGGACATTTGCCTTGGAATGGCACTGTATGGGCAGATGTGACTTGGGTATTATCCCCACTTCCTTGAATCATGGATGCATGTGATATGTGTCAAAGTCCTGTCTACTGTCAGCCATGTCATCCCAAAATGACAAACACTGGGCAACCTCGTACTTACAGCAGGACATTGGCTCATTGTGTTGTTCAAGCAGTTGTCACCTCTAGCAAGGCTCATCATGTTGGTCAAGCAGTTTCCACTCTAAGCAAGATATCACTGCCAGTGGTGATATTGTGCTTGGTATAGGATGGTACATCTAAGGTGATGGACAGCAGCAGACATTGTGTAAAAGACTGGTGAGAAATATATGTAGAGCAGCGTTCCTGCTAACAATGACAACTACTAACACCAGAGCCCATTACAATGTGTTCTTTACATCTACCTGTAATAGCATGGCCACTGTGGCCTTCCGTGTTTAGAATCAGAGTGCATCCCAGTCAACCCTGTGCTACTAAGTGTATGAGCATGCTCAGTATAACCTTGTGTAGATGGACACATAGTACATTCCGAACAGCCCTGTGCTACTAAATGTGTAAGCATGCCCAGTGACACCTTGTGTCGGTTATGTGCATCTGTGTATGGGCATGGCCATTGTAACCCTATATAGTGGTAGTAGTCATCCATTACACAGTTGGGCATACTCCAGGTCAGGATGGATTCCTACTTTAAACACACAGGTTCACAGATATCGACATCTTAACTGCCAGAATCTCTGCTGGTGTCCACATTCCTAGAAGATCATAATGACAGCCTTGAAATGTGTAGTCTGTGTGGCGCGACTTGTACTTATGTAGTATTGTAATAGTGATCTGTAAATAGGCAGGTGTTCTGTTCCCACCAATGGCGTATGTGTGTGTGTGTGTGTGTGTGTGTGTGTGTGTGTGTGTGTGTGTGTGTGTGTGTGTGTGTGTGTGTGTATGTCTGTCCCCATTTGCCAGAGGACTGTAAATTGCTTTTAGACTGCTCACACTCCATACAATTCGTATACCCACCTTTGGCAGGGTTGATGATGACACCCACCTAAAAATATACCTCTGGGAGTGCTGTGTCCCAATAATCTCCGTAGCATGTTCTGTAACTGCGTAATGCTATAGTGTAATAAAGTAGTTAGGTCAGTGTTCTAATCCCAGACTTGCCGTGTGTGTGTGTGTGTGTGTGTGTGTGTGTGTGTGTGTGTGTGTGTGTGTGTGTGTGTGTGTCCATCTGCCTGAGGACTGAGTAATGCTTTTAGACTGCTCACACTCCTTTCATTTCTTTTACCCAAGTTTGGCAAGGCTAATGATGTCACCCACCTACAAATACACCTCTGGGAGTGCTGCGTCCCAGTATTCACGGTAGCATGTTCTGTAACTGCGTAATGCTGTAGTGTAATAAAGTAGTTAGGTCGGTGTTCTAATCCCAGATTTGCCATGTGTGTGTGTCCCCATGAGGAATGAGTAATGCTTTTAGAATGCTCACACTCCTTCCATTTCTTATACCCACCTTTGGCAAGGCTGATGATGTCACCCACCTACAAATACACCTCTGGGAGTGCTGTGTCCCAGTAATCTTGGTAGTGCATTCTGTAACTGCATAATGCTGTAGTGTAATAAAGTAGTTAGGTTGGTATTCTATTCCCAGACTTGGTGTGTGTTTGTGTGTGTGTGTGTGTGTGTGTGTGTGTGTGTGTGTGTGTGTGTGTGTGTGTGTGTGTGTGTGTGTGTGTGTGTGTGTGTGTGTGTGTGTGTGTGTTTGTGCATGTGTGTTTGTGTGTGTGTGTGTGTGTGTGTTTGTCCCCATCTGCCTGAGGACTGAGTAATACTTTTAGACTGCTCACACTCCATACATTTCTTATACCCACCTTTGGCAAGGCTGATGATGTCACTCACCTATAAATACACCTCTGGGAGTGCTGTGTCCCAGTAATCTCGGTAGCATGTTCTGTAACTGCGTAATGCTGTAGTGTAATGAAGTAGTTACGTTGATGTTCTAATCCCAGACTTGCCATGTGTGTTTGTCCCCGTCTGCCTGAGGAGTGAGTAATGCTTTTAGACTGCTCACACTCCATACAGTTCTTATACCCACCTTTGGCAAGGCTGATGGTGTCACCCATCTACAAATATACTTCTGGGAGTGCTGTGCCCTAGTAATCATGGTTGCGCATTCTGTAATTGCGTAATGCTGTAGTGTAGTAATGTAGTTAGGTAGGTCTTCTAATCCCAGAATTGCCATGTGTGTGTGTGTGTGTGTGTGTGTGTGTGTGTGTGTGTGTGTGTGTGTGTGTGTGTGTGTGTGTGTGTTTGTCACCATCTGCCTGAGGACTGAGTAATGCTTTTAGATTGCTTACACTCCATACAATTCTTATACCCACCTTTGACAAGGCTGATGATGTCACCCTTCTACAAATACACCTCTGGGAGTGCTGTGCCCCAGTAATCTCGGTAGCGCATTCTGTAACTGCATAATGCTGTAGTGTAATAATTTAGTAAGGTCAGTGTTCTAATTGCAGACATGCCACGCGTGTGTGTGTGTGTGTGTGTGTGTGTGTGTGTGTGTGTGTGTGTGTGTGTGAGTCTGCCTGCATGAGACAAGTACAGTGCTTTGTAGAGTATGCACTCTCTGTACAAATCGCATGACTACCTTGTCATTCCTGCTGTTGTCACCCACCTAGGTATACACCTGTAGGTGTGCCACAACACTGTAGCTCATGGCCTAAACATGTATTGCTGCAGTGTGATATGGCAAATGTGTGTTTGCCTGTCAGAGCCTGTGTAGAGGTGGCCGTGATTGTCTTACCATTGGACTTGTTTGGGAGCGGATTTTGTAGTTTTTCTAAATGGTATCTGTCTTATGACACATTAGCCACCTCACGAGGAGTACAGCTGTCAGTCAGCCATGGGACTGTGTTGGCAAGCCATGCCCATATATCTGGCAAAAGGCCTGGTGAACAAAGTATGCAGCCATACTAGTACCCGGTATATGTCCCGCACCCATGTGCCATGCCCAAACAAACTTGTCTAGGATATCCCACTATGTTGCTAGTACCATGCACATTGATGACAGATAGTAGGCATGGTGTGAATGCAGTGGCCTGCAGAGGACATGGTGCCCTGTACAGCAGTACAATAGGCGCATATATGTGGACATTATGTTCCACACTGAATGCCTGCAACATATGTGGTGCCATCAAATGTGATCCACAGAGGCCAGACAATGCTGTACACATGTGCCCTGTATGGACCCATGCCATTGACACCACAGAATACCTGTATCACACTATCCATGCAGGTGCAGGGTCAACCTGCTCACTATAAGCAGGTTTCACCACACCAGGCCAGTATTGGCATATCGGGGGATAACAGGCTGTGTACACAACATGTGTTTGCCAAACCAGGTACACCTGTACATGTCACTCTACAGTATTGTGGGACATGCACATCCCAGGCAATGTCCATGTGAAGGACTATCAAACACAGACATGGCATGCATTGCAAAGCTATGACCATACACACTGGTAAACAGGATGTCAGGGCAGATAATGCAGTACCCATCTGTGTGGGACATTGCAGACACTACAACCCTGCACTGCACACCATTGTTGGGTGATGCGATGCCATGGATTACGCCTCACCCAGCCTTGTACAGCCATCTTGCACAGCCAACCACTACACACCCATGAAACAATGCATACCTGCATGCCAGTACTGGCACCCTGTGTCTGCATGTGGGTTGTGATGCTCCCAACCACAGTCACTCCCAGTATAACCCTCATTGGCAAACCAACATATGTCAAGCACTTTCACATGGCCTAGCCCATAGAACCTCCAGATATCCCCTGTGGTGCATGTGGTCCTGTGCATTACTGTAGTGTGGCAAACTAAGTAGTTACATTGTGTATTTGTGGCCCTGGCAAAGGTGTCAATGCATGTCCATTAGAGAGTGTGGTCATGGTGACAATGGCATCCGTTCACGTGGACAGCCATGTGTGCCACACCTAATGTATGTCTACTATATCTCTGTTGCAGATGTCACTCACCTACACACATATATGTTCTTACAGCACAGCAACATGTTGCCTTTGTGGCACATGTAGTAACATCTTGCACATGCAATAGTAATGAGTAGTCAGTAAGGGGTTTGACCCCTGTACTGTTCGGCGTGTGGCAGACGACGATTATGGTTAAGTCTCCAAGCTCTTCCCTGGTGTACTTTGCCTGTCCCACCCACACACTTTCTGTTGGATGTGAAGGAATACACCTGCACAGTAGCAGCATGTGTATTGTAAGTGATGGACATGGTCAGGTGATGGCCTCTGCACCTATTGCAGTCCTCCTCTAGCTAACTGCATGTGGTACAGCTGTGATGGTGTTCCCATAGCCATCCGCATAATAAACACAGTACACTATCTAGGGAAACATGTTGTTATTTGGCCATGACAGTCGCTGTGAGTGGTACATGCATGTGGTGTTCTGACATGGCATCACATATGCTATCTGGATGTACCTCAATCATTTTCTACAGTGGGAAATAGCCTAAAGACAGGAGGGTGATGTGCCACACATGACTACAGCATGTAAGTGTAGCTATGCTGCACTGAGACTACTGCCTGTTTAACATGTGTGTGGTAATGGCTATTCTGCATGTTATAATACAGACATGGCAGTACTCTGTTCATGAGGGACCCTCATCTGTAGGGCCATCTGTGAACTAGTCAGTGTGTGCAATCATTTGTTTCCTGTGTTACACACTGAACACTCGCAAATGCACCAACATTGGTGCTTGCATCTGGCACTCACACCCCTGGGTGGTAGCGATGACCACATTATTACCTTGTGATGCCTATTACATCGGACTACATGACTACAGTATCAGGAATGGCTGCCCATTAGGCGACGGCATTGCGTTCAACTGTATGGAATCAGCAGCCTGTCCAGTGAATCAATCATATTTGTGTGCTCCTCATACAATCTGCTCCCACCTTGTGATGCCTATTACATCGGACAACATGACTACAGTATCAGGAATGGCTGCCCATTAGGTGACAGCATGGCGTTCAACTTCATGGAATCAGCGGCCTGTCCGGTGAATCAATCATATTATTTGTGTGTTCCTCATACAATCTGCTCCCACCTTGTGATGCCTATCACATTTAACTACATGACTACAGTCATAGCCGGCCTTAGGCATAGGCCAACTAGGTGGCTGCCTAGGGCACCGCTTTAGTAGGGGCTCTTTTCCAGTATTTATTTGGTGTAGGTAGACCAGGATGGGGGCACTGGGTGTTGTGGTGGGGGGTGCCACAGTGCCCTTTTGCCTAGGGCACCAGTTGAACTAAGGCCGCTCCTGACTACAGTATCAGGAATGGCTGCCCATTAGGCGATGGCATGGCGTTCAACTGTATGGAATCAGCAGCCTGTCCAGTGAATTAATTATATTAATTGTGTGTTCCTCATACAATCTTCTCCCACCTTGTGATGCCTATTACATCGGACTACATGACTACAGTATCGGAACTGGCTGCCCATTAGGCAATGGCATGGCATTCGACTGTACGGAATCAGTGGCCTGTACAGTGAATTAATCATATTATTTATGTGTTCCTCATACAATCTGCTCCCATCTGGCTGATACATGGTAACCGAGATTCTTCAATACAGACAAGTAGTTGGGTTGTGGGAGCCACATCCATCGGCCGAGTCATGCTACCGCATACCTATTATAGGTTTGCCACCTTTTCAATTGGCCAAGGTGGGACTTTAGGGTTACCATCTGTCCCACTTTGTGAGGGACAGTCCTTCTTTAGGCAGTTGAGTCCTGTGAAAATAATCAAGACATAGTAAATATCCTGATTACAGGACAATATTATATTCTAGGTTTCTTTAATAGTTGCATAAAACAGTTATTTTATATATGAAACTTCTATATGTTTTGTGAAGTAGCATAAGCAATTCAAATGTTACTAGGTTAAGCTTTTATTTGTGCAAATAGGTATACTTCTGTACTATGCATGGCTGTAGGTATGTTTTGTTCTGGAAAGTCTGACATTTCTACTGAACATGTCCCACTTTGGCCATTTCGAAAGGTGGCAACCCTATAGGACCTGTATGTAGAGACATCAGACTTTGCAGGGCAACACATACCCACAGCCAGTAGAAAGGAGAGTACTTCACTGTTTTGCCTAAATAAAAGGTTATTCTTGTAGCATTATAGTTGCTTATACTGTTTCTTACAACATTTAGGTGTTTCATGTACAAAATAATTGTTTTATGCAACTACTACAGACAATATAGGAAATCTTTGCCCTAAATCACAGGACATTTGCCATAATTACATTTATTTTGTAGGACACAACTGACCAAAGGGGACTGTCCCTCACAAAGGTTGACAGGTGGTAACCCCAACCCTATTATTCTATCATCTTTCTAAGGTAGTCAGAGGGACACGTGCTTTCTCTCACTAGCAGACCTCTCATACGAATGGGGAAGAATGAACACTGAATCAGGGACACTGCATAACAACCTCAGGGACACATTTAGAAGGTTGGTGCTATTAACCTGATACATTGACGGACCCAGAGCACATATGTATTCATACACATTGTCTGAGGTAAGTGCTGTTTAGGACCCTTACATGTAGTCATTATTCATTAATTGTATTCTGCCACCTTTCCTCCTAATATCACTAGTACTAGACGGGTTTAGTTGGGACTGTGTTAGATTCTGATTCGTAATCATGGATGTCCCTGGTAATCAGGGACAGTTCAATGATATGGTCCTTATGTGTTCCCCAATGGTTTACGGGCTATCCAGTAGATGTGCTCTTAAGGTTTGAGAGATATGAGCATCTGCTATACCCACATCAGAATATTACTTACATCCATGGGGCGGTCCTAATACGTGTCTGCCAGCCAACACCTGCATGCCTAGGCCCATAATCGCATACCCATAGTTCCCATTACCTGCCACTACTCTATAGCACTCATCCTTACTGTGGGCACAGGTGGGCACAGGTGGGGTATGAGCACACCCCTACACACTGCCCCTCTCCCAGTGTCGGGACACATGTCGTACGTTGTGCCAACCCATGTGTTATCAGGCTTGCACAACCTACTGTTCCATGTACAGCTACATCCTGGTTGCAGTAATCATTACTGGCATTGCCTGAAAAAAACAACATTTTTGGTGTCCCACAAGGGACGTCACTGTCCATGTTTAAAGTGTAGATCTTGTAGATCTCTCCCACTGGTAGTTTCCTGCCGGTGTTCTGGGAAGCAGTGTTGTATTTACCTTTATTGCGTGTCTGTATGTCTCACCTGCCTAGCTGGGGGGGTGGGAGGTAGATGTTTGTTGATTGGACCTCCCACCAACATATGCCCGGTCTGAACATATGTTACCCATAACTGCTGTAACATAACCTAGGTATATCTATTTACATTAATATATACAGATATATCTGCATATGTATGCATACATGTATATTTATATATTGCTGTCTCTCTCTCTCTCTATATATATATATATATATATATATATATATATATATATATATATATATGTTTATACATATCTATACATATATATATGCATCTGTGTGTCAATACATTCCCCGCTCATACGCACTTACACATGCGTAATGGTGTTTATATATGCTTCACCAGCATACTAGTGCCACTTCACTCCAGTTATCTTGTAATCAGTATTTAGCACATTATACAGCGGACAGATGTCGCAATATGTTCATGTACGGATTACTGATGGTAATTGGATTGTGACACAGTTTGATTCGACCCATCCCTCTTCTGCACAGCCTATTATTCCATCTACTGTCGATGTTTGTATGTGCACATTCCTATTATTTATGTCAACAAATGGAATGCATGTATTACAGAAATTGTACTTCAACATATTGTTGTCTGCATGTGTGTATGCATAT
Organism: Protopterus annectens; assembly: GCF_019279795.1. Lineage (NCBI taxonomy): Eukaryota > Metazoa > Chordata > Ceratodontiformes > Protopteridae > Protopterus > Protopterus annectens. The sequence goes on along the minus strand of NC_056741.1, from coordinate 217,553,451 downwards.
ATACTTATTACGGACTAGCTGACCTCCATGGGGTGGTCCATTAGAACTGGGCCATCCAACCCTGGCATGCCTGGATCCATATCTGCATACCCATAGCTCCTCCACCCCACCCGTGTTGAATTTACATGCGTAACATCCATTATCCACTTGTTATCGCAGCCATGACACACCTTTACACATTGCTCTCTCCAGAGTGTTTGGGGCCCTACACACATTTTGTCCCACCCTGTGTATTCACAGGTTCTCCCGCCATGTATATTTGCACATACATGCGGTTCCTGGGGTTATGGAATACGGCCATTTGCGCTTTCCAATTTTTGGAGGTCCCAGCATGGGACTACATTCCGTCTGTGTGTAATGTAAACTTAGCAATTCAACAAAGTAACTCCCACTGGTAAAACCCTGCCTGTGGTGTGAGTAGCAGTGCTCTGCTCACTCCTGGGCAGCTTGTTATGCCATGCACTCAAAGCACTATATAATACCAAAATTGCTCTTCATTCCCTTCACATCCCTTGTGTATGCTTTATTGTTACGACGTTCATTCTTCATATATATATATATATATATATATATATATATATATATATATATATATATATATTTCATGTATGTAGATATATAAGTAGGGGCAGCCACAGTGGTGCAGTGGTTAGCATTGTTGCCTCACAGCAAGAGGTTCTCTGGTTCGATCCTCGGCTGGGGTGCCTTCTGTGCAGAGTCTGCATGTCCTTCCTGTGGTTGTGTGGGTTTCCTCTGGGTGCTCCGGTTTCCTCCCACATCCCAAAGACATGCTGCGGGTGGATTGGACACTCTAAATTGGCCCTAGGTGTGAGTGCGTGTGTGTGCCTTCTGTGGAAGGTTGGGCACCGGGCTGGCAACTTGACACTGTAAAACTCCACCGCCAATCATGAGTGGACAGGTGATCTGCTGTGGCAACCCCTAACCGGGAAAAGCCGAAAGAAGAAGAAGAAAGAAGTAGATATATATCTATACACACATATATATGTGTGTGTGTGTGTGTGTGTGTGTGTGTGTATATATATATATATATATATATATATATATATATATATATATATGTATATATATACATATATATATATATTACATCTGTACATAAAACATACATTTCCTATGCTGGGGGCTGCTTACAACCACGCAGGCGCACTCGCCTATGCTTACTGTGCATTACATATGTTTACTGCCGCTTATTTGTGCTTACTTGTGCCATATTCATTATGACAGTACCACTTTGATTGAAATGATCTGGGTAATAGTCCCATGCGATACACACATTCACTTTTACATATTTAAATGTTGGCTTTACAGCAGAGCAACATTCATTCCACAAGGAAAATGGTATGTGCTATAGCTGAACTTGAACCGTGAATGCCTTTTTGTTAGGTGGATGCTCTAACTACTACACTATTGGTGTTCTGCTTCATTTATATGTATACCCATGGTTCGTAGTTACACCTCATCATTTCACTTACACAGCAGTCATCCATTTTCCTGTTGGTAAAACCACACTACTACACATGCACCATTCCCTATTCCCTACTGCTCTGGACACATGCCGCATGTTGACTCACTCCGAGGATATTCAGACCTCCAAAGCCTATAGTCCTGGCACATACGTGTGTTTGATTGTCAGGGTGTTCATGTGGTCATCCGGGTTTAGGCTTGTTCGACTTGGGACCAGAACAGCCCTGTACCCATTTGAAAGTCAGATTTTGCACGTGGACAGGGTTACTCCAAATGTTAGCATCCTACCTGTGGTTAGAGACGCAGGGATTTTGGCCACCTCTGAGCAGCTATATTCCTTCGCATTCGTTATGATTGCTTTATTGTTCCTATGTTCATTCTCTGTATATATATATATATATATATATATATATATATATATATATATATATATATATATATAGTTGCCATCCTTTCAAATGGCCAAAGTGGGACTTATTTGTTACAAACATCAAGATTTTGCTGGCCGACACATACCCACAGCCAGTACAAAGGACAGGACCTCACTTTTATGCCTAATTGGCAGCTTATTCTTGTAGCATTTTAGTTGCTTGTTCAGTTTCTTATGACATTTAGGTGTTTCAGATACAGAGTAACTCTTTTATGCTGCTATTACATAGATATAGGACATATTTTTGTCATTAAATCTCAGGACATCTGCCATTTGACACTAAGTGTACAGGACACAACTGGCCAAAGAGGGACTGTCCCTCGCAAAGTGGGACAGGTAGTTACCCTATATGTATATATATATATATATATATATATATATATATATATATATATATATATATATATATATATAGATATATGTGTGTGTGTGTGTGTTTGTGTGTGTGTACACGCATGCATACACATCTATATGATTTAATTACTTTGATCATACTGTTGAATGACTGTGCTGTTTGCTATGTTTGTGATAACATGGACATTAGGTATAACTGCCATGGCTTATTGGTAAATCACATTGATTGCGATGTGTAGGGTCCTGGCATCAGGCCTGGCCGACGCGGTATATTGTGTTGCTGGGCGGAACAAGGGCCGTTGGACAAAGGGTGAGTACAACACTTTTCAGCTGTGGTTTTCTGTTTAACCACCGATTCAAGTCACACAAAATCCATCTACATTCTTACTGTGATACGTCACCCCAGTTCACATTTAATTGGTATTATATCATTATACAGCATAAAATTAGCAAGATAATCTCGTATACGGATTACGCATCATAAATGGTGTGTGCTGCATTCAAACCGGCAACATCTGCTCGATAGTCTGATGCTCTAACCACTACACTATTGGTGTTCTGCTTCATTTATATGTATACCCATGGTTCATAGTTACCCAAACACATGACTCAACACTTCACTAACACAGCAGGCATCCATTTTCCTGTTGGGAAAACCGCACTACTACACATGCACCATTCCCTTCTGCTCTGGACCCTTGCCGCATGTTGAATCACTCAAAGTATATTCAGACTTCCAAATCCTATAGTCCTGGCACACATGTGTATTTGATTGTCAGGGTGTTCATGTGGTCATCCGGGCTTAGGCTTGTCCGACTGGGGACCGGGACTGCCCTGTACCTGGTTGACAGTCAGACTTAGCATGGGGACATCGTTAGTTCCACTTTTAGTGTCCTACCTGTGGTTGGGGATGCAGAGGTGTGCTCACCTCTGACCATCCTGATATATAACAGCACTAAATATTACGGGGGGGTTCCGCTGCTGTTTCCCTTCACATTCGTTATGACTGCTATATTGTGACCATGTTCATTCTTCATATCTATATATATATATATATATATATATATATATATATATATATATATATATATATATATATATATATATATATATATATATCGGTCTGTACATACACATGCATATACACCTACATGCTTATTCACATTTCACATACCATTCAATCACCACCACTTACTGTCGCGCATAGATGCTTGCATACCTGCTTACGTCTATCACCTTTTCAAATGGCCAAAGTGAGGCATTTTCCGGACACACATCAGATTTTACAGGCTGACACATACCCACTGTCAGTACAAAGGTTAGAACTTTACTTATTTGCCTAAATGAAATATTATTCTTGTAGCAGTTTAGTTGCTTATTCTGTTTCTTGTAACATTTAAATATTTTACATACTGAAATAACTGTTTTATGCAACTGTTACATGAAATATGGGATATAAGTATTTCCTACAATCACAGGACATTTGCCATTGTATTACTTTTGGTCAGGACACAATTGCCCAAAAAGGGACTGTCCCTCGCAAAGTGGGACAGGTGGTAACCCTACTTACATCTGCTTTAAAGTGCCTTAATCACCCTATATCCGACTGCCACTATGCAAATGTGTAAGGTATATATTCCCAATAATGCACGTGGGGAGATGTGCATCACGGTCAGGTGTTTAATCCCGGGTCGTAGGTCCTGCAGGACTGGCTGGAGGCTGAACAGTCTTGTAGACAACTACTGCTTATACAACTTGTGTCCAGATGTCTACAGGACTCAACATCATGTTGTGACACCAAGTCTAATGTTTAGAACAGATACTTATCCCATGAGAGATATCCAAAAATTGTGGGGACCGATGACCTTGATTTCTTTGGCTTTATGAAAATAAGGTAGGGTTATACATGCAAGGAATACATAGTTTGCAATCTTGAGACTGCCTAGGGTGAGACTGCCTACTAGATATGAGTAGGGGTTACCATGTGCAGATATGTCTGCGGCTAGCTAGCAGCCCGAGTATGGGTGGTTTTGGTGGATGTTCAGGAGGGGGGGATGGTGTGCTGTGGAGGGGATGATGGGTATTCAATTATGTATCCAGGTGTGTTGGGGTTTGATGGTTCAGGTCAGGCCAGACCATTATGTGGGTATGTGCCAGTAATGTTTCTGTACATGTGTATCGCACATTTTAATGTTCACACGTTTGTGGGATTGTGTTCTCTTGTGTTCTATGGCCTGCCAGGGTGTATTGTGGATGTGAATATTTATTCTTTGGTTATCTTTCTGATTCACCCACTGCTCTCTTGCACACCTCCAATTCACCTATTGTGCATCCAACCCAGTCTCCCCATGGAGAATTATTGCATTACCCGTCACCCCCACCCCCATATTCCACAGACACCATCCATCCCTTCTCTGTTTGATGGCCCATGGCACAGTCAACAGAATACATTGCGTACACTAAATATCTCTGGTACAAATATGGTTGTGAGGACTACCCTAGCATTTCTCATCTTCCACATGCTGTACTTCACGCACATAGGTACACGCAAATACTTATCTTTCATGACATGGTAGGTAGACTCGGGTAATACCCATTCATCTTTGGTCCGTCCTGACATGGATGACTTGGACCATGAATGGGCAGATATTGGGTGAATGCTCTGACCATTGGTAGGGTTGCCACCTTTTCATATGACCAGGATGGGACATTTTTGGGACACACATCAGATTTTACAGGCCAATACATACCCACGGTCAGTACAAAGGATAGTACTTTAGTTTTATGCCTAAATATAAGCATACTGTTGTAGCAGTTTAGTTGCTTATTCTGTTTCATTTATTTGCTTATTCTGTTTCTTGTAACATTTAGGTATTTTACATACGTAAATAAGTATTGTATGGGACTATTACATAAAATATGGGACATAATTATGTCCTACAATCGCAGGACATTTGACATTTATAATGGTTTTGGTATGGACACAACTGCCTAGAGGGGAACTGTCCCTCACAATGTGGTACAGGTGGTAACCCTAACCATTAGGCTAGGCTTAGCAATTGGTGGCGCACTAACACGATGCGCTTCGCTTCCACTTGGTATAACTATCGACACTACAATGGAATATGGGCACGGGGTTTTAAATGTCATTTGTTCGAGGGATGGGGACTCAATATTCAGCTACATGCCTTTGTGTTTACTTGTTATTTTGGTGTTTGCAAAACTGTCTTGTATGCTTTGCATACATTTCGGTATCCACGGACACTGACAGGAGTGATTACTATTAGAGGCAGGCTGTACTAGTCAGCATTTTAGGTTGCGCATATGCAGCCGATATGTTCACGCCTCTGTGCAGCGCTTGGACATGCCCCCTGCACTCACACACGTATCCTATGCACATGGCCGTTACGGCAGCATGCCTTCATTAATATGCATGTGGTGCTGCTGCTCCATCTCTACGCAGCACAGTCAGCACAAGCCTAACGCCGCCTTGCACCGAGCTTTATAAATCCCGGGGCAACACTTTTACAAGTGTCATTTCCTTTGGTTTGAAATATTTTACCATTTATTTGATCAAATGTATTTGCTATGTATTGACATATTGTACATTTCCCACATGGTAATGTACCTAATTCTAGTATTCTATCTGTTATTCTTTCTAATAGATTTTATACGTACTATGTACCAAAAAATCCTTTAAACACCGACCCCTTTGGTATGAAAACTTAAGCTTGATTTCTGACAGTGAAGAGACTTCCCTTCTGATAACATTTCAAAAATCTTCTAACAGTTTTTGTAACTTATTCGAAAATAATGTATATTTAGACACAAAAACTATTATTTGTTCCAAATCCCATTCTTTTTCTTTCATTATGCTATTGTTATTATATCTTTCAGTTCTAGAATTTATTCTTTTATTTTGAAGTATACTTATATAATGTTTCTTCACAGTTTTCTCTCCATATCCCCTGTCGATAAACATATCCATTACTTTTACAGCCTCTCTTATGGCATCCTGCCTATCACTACACAGTCTCTTAATCTAAAGAAACTCTCCATGTGGCATAGCTGTTAAAGTGTTATTGGATGGCAGCTAGATGCATAAAGCATGTGACTAGGCTGCTCAAATTTTCTATAAATTTGAGTTTTTATTCTACCATTTCCTAAACCTTCTAGGGTCAGATCTAAATAATTTATTTTTATGCCTTCCTGTAATCCATCATATTTAATTTGAAATCTGTTGTTATTCAAATATTCAGTAAATGACCTTACTTCATTCTTTCCCCCTTTACAGATAAATATAAGGTCATCTATGAACCTGAAATATCCTATTACAAAACTTCTATAAAATTTACTTCTATATATGTGACTAGATGCTACAAGACCCATAAACAAATTTGCATACATGGGGGTAAAAGCCGCCCCCATGGCTGTACCTTGCAACTGTTTGTATGGTATACCATCAAATTCATATCAGGATACAGCGCAAATAACCTGATGTTCACAGTGAGGCAGATAGTTGAGAAGATGATGGAGATGAAGAAAGAGTCCAACTGGGCATTCCTAGACATGGAGAAAGCATATGACTATTTCCAAAGAAAACTGATTTGGGGAGTCCTTTGATGATTTGAAGTCACAGAAACATTGTTAGCATTAGTGCAAGCTATGTTTAAGGGCCCAATGACACAAGTACAATGAGTATGCAGATTCAAAGAGGGGTTCCCAATTGTATTGGGTGTGCACTGGTCAGTTCTGAGTCCACTGCTGTACATATTGGAGATGAACTACATTAGCAAACAGATTGGAGGGACAGATCCAGAAAGCTGCTGTTTGAAAACTATGTGGCATTACAGACAGGCAGACTGTGAAGAACTTCAGCAAATTATAAAGGAAAGGATGGCAAAACTGAAGGCACATGGGATGAAAATAAATACTAGAAAGACATTTCTCATGGCAAATGGTGGGGGTGTATCTTAAGAAAATCAAACTGAGATAGAAAAGAAAAGAATTGGACAGATTAAAAGCTTCATGTATCTGGGAGGGGTGGTTGATGAGAAGAGAAATCTAAATGAGGAGACCAAAGCTAGAATTAGTGGTGCTGCAACCAGCTGACATAAGAATGCCAGAGGAGCTGAAAAGTAAGATGTATGAAACAGTGGTGTGACCAGTAGTACTGTATGGTACAGAAACCTGGGACGTAAAAGCAGAGTGGTTAATTAAGCTAGAGGGAATAGAGATGACGTGCCTGAAACAGGTGGTAGAATACACACTGTAGAAGAGAAAAAATGTATTACATCAAAGCAGAAACAGAAATAGCTCCAATTGCAAAGAAGGGCAAAGAGAACAGGTAACTATGGTTCAGGTAAAGGACAATCTGGTAAAGAAGATTTATGAAAAACAAAATGAAGGCAAGAGGAAACAAGGATTTCCAGAGAAGAGATGAATGGATTGTATGAGAGAAGATCTGCTACATTTTAGCGTGACTGTTGAAGAAGATAGGTGAGTGACTCTGAATTGATAAAGATGGGGACAGTTGACGTAACTCCCTGACGTCATGTGGAAAATGGTAAAAAGGGGCTTGTTATGATGATGGTGGTGGTGATGATCTGCCATGGATAGTATTAATGTCATTGGGGATACTGTCACATATAAACTTGCATTGAAGCCGTACTGTTTTACATTAATGTTCAGAAGATAGTCATGAGAAGCAGTAAGTTATTTCCCATTCAAGCAGATTAACTTTGTATATTATTGTAATTCAGTGATCTTGGACTTTGTAGACTTTCTTTAGAGGAGGCTGTGCAGCTTCACTGAGTTGGCTTGGGGATCATGATGGCCATCTTATTATGTCTGTGTGCATGGTACTTGGTCTGCAATATGCAACATGTCTCCTATTTTTCTCTACTTAACCAAGCATGTTGTGTTTTTTATTTGCTGATACTGGTGCTCAGCCATGTTCACCTGATGGGGGATGCTGGCTATGCACTGGAACCATGGATGATGACTCCCATCAGAAATGCACACACAGCCATGCAAGAACACCATAATGAGGCACACACAGAAACTGGAATCATCATAGAGCATGTGTTTGGGATACTGAAATCACGGTTCCATTGCTTGGACATATCTGGTGGAGCCTTGCAGTACTCTCCAGGCACATGTGCCCACATCTTCATAGTATGTGCCATGCTACACAATATGATCCTGTGGAAACAGCTGCAGCAGGGACAGAATGGTGAAGGCCCTCACAGCCCACCACCATTACCAAAGGCCCCACAGGCACTGAGGGACGCAGACCATGAACATTCTGTGCCAGCCCCAGTAGGCAGACGGAGGCATGTCCAGTATGCCCATGCCTTGGCAAAGAGGGAATGTATAGCACACACACTGACAGTGTAAGCACCTATGGACTGACACCCTTCTCCACCTGCACACACAGCAAACATGGATGGCACACGCACATGACCACCTGTAAATTGTCATGTATAGGTGGTCTACTGTGTGCATACTACATAGGCAGCCCTCAGCTATTATACACATAACTGCTATTGGCACAAGGTAAGTCAATACCTGAACAGTAAATTAAGCTATCAGCATGTGTCGATACTGTATGTATAGGTTCACAGGTATATAGGTAGGTACATGCCTGACTGCCCAAGACCATCATAAACATAGCCAAAATGTGTCTGCTGTCACTACCCCATTGATTAGCTAACTGTCCCTCTGTGGAGCAGAGCCAATTGTGGGAACCCTGGGGTGTATCCCCTGTTCCCCACCCACTCTGCAATGATTCCCTGGAGTGTTAGTGAGGGGTTCCATATAATGTAATCAGGGATGTAGTTCCAAATCATGGGGAGTACCCATGAGAGGAATCTGTCACTCCAGCATCTTCCAGTTATGGTTGTGGCAAGGTGTAGCTCATTACAGTGTGTGGCTCACTGTGACATGGATTCCCATAGGTGGAGCATATCCATTAAGCCCGACTTGGACACAGCTTTGTTGGCCAGCAAATATCATCTCTGAGTAAATGAGATGCCACTGAGTAATGCAAGAGTTTATGCAGTCTGGCAGCATATGATACATGTCTGAGGGCATTATCCTTCTATGCGAGGTATGTTTGTGGCCTTTCCAACTGTCAGATGTGTCTTCTGAGGTACATCCAAAATGGGTTATCATACTCGATGATGGGATTGATGACTGATGAGTAAAGTGGCAGAATAACCTAAGTCTGTTTAGATGCGAACCCTTAAGTAATCAGATGGCCTACATAGATGGATGTCCTAACTACTTTGCACATATGACTGTCAAAGGAGAGATCATTATGTAATGTAGTCCTCGCATACCTATTACATCATCTGAATTATAGTGTCTGCCACTCATGTCTTAATATGTGTGTGTAGTTTCCCAAAATGGAATGACCATGCAGTATGTGGCCTTTAGCTGGAGTCCATCACTCTGACACCCTGTGTTGGTCTATGTGAGACCCCTTGAAGGACGTCTGTGACAGCTGGACTGTCAATTATGGCTCTCAGTCTGCAGTAATCACCAAACGTGGCCTGCTGTAGTCCACCTGTGTTAGCCCGTACCTCTGAGAAGAATATGGCAAACAGTACAGGTCCCAGGACCTGCACCATTGATGAAGTAACTATGCCTCTATCAAGCATAGCCAATGAAGTGATTCCAGGCAGAGTTGCTGGAAGCTGTTGAAGACTGGGGTGCTGTAGGGTGATAGGGGCACATAGTGATCTCAAAAGGGCATGTTGACATGACAATCCAACAGCATTCAATTTCCCCAACAGGTCTTGCAGCTGTAAAACTGGAGTGGCTCCCCACACCCTGGCTGTATGTTTCTGGGACACATGATCCCAGGGGTGTATATACTGTTGGCCAGTCACGCATCAAGGTTTCCCCTGAAGTGTGTCAGTGAGTGGCTATGCCAAATGTAGTTAGGATGTTAATGTATAGTCACTCAATTCATGTGTCATGTTGGTATTTCAAGAAGATCATTGGGTGTGGGTGGCTCCACCTGTTGTGTAGCCAAGCTTACACATAGGATTCATGGACATAGGAAATAGGCAGAAGGAACATTAATGTCAATAGTGTAATGGCTACAGCATTTGCATAATATATTTGCAGTCCTGGTTCAAATCCCAATAAAGTCAGAGATAATTTACATGTTACATAGTATATCTTAACCACTGCTTGCATATATAGATTGTATTCCACAGAATAATAAACATTTGGAACACACAACCGCTGAAATGTGCATTAATCACCCTTGCACTACCAATGCCTGCTTTGAGAGGTAAAATGACCACTGCCAGGATTAGAGCATGCAACCATGTACTCAATCTTCACAGTGACCTACCACTAAGCTACCTGAGATGTACCAACGGCAGTTTTGTATTCTGACAGGTTAAAACACAAAAGTGAGGAATGTGTGGAAATAGGACAAACCGCCGTGTACCCAATGAAAGGTGTATGCTATATATATATATATATATATATATATATATATATATATATATATATATATATATATATATATATATATATATATATATATATATATATATATGAATATATATATATATAGAGAGAGAGAGAGAGGGAGAGAGCGAGATATATGTCGATATATGGGGATATAAATATATATGTAGATATACAGATAGGTTAACAACATCTTCTTCTGCTTTGTATGATCTATTCAATAATCTATCTGTTAAGCTCAATATCTCCTCTACAAACCCCTCATGAGTGGGATTTAACCTTGAGGCATGCATGGCCTGTCCTCTACTGACATTCTGAAACACAAAGCTAGGATGCATGCTATGTCTATGTAAAAGTGAATTCCTGTAACAGGACTTTCTATAGACTCCCGTATTTAAGGAACCATTACCCAACCGCTCAATATAAACATCTAAAAATGAAATCTGAGTTTCAGATTGCTCCATTGTGAGCCTTAAATAGGGTGTCAAAGAGTTAATCTGTTCAAAAAAACTTCACAGTTCAAAAACAGTACCTGTCCAGAAGAAAAAAATGTCATCCACAAAATGAGTGTAAAACATTACATGCTGTTGGAAACCAGCTGTAGGAAACAGTTTATTCTGTTCCCAATCTGCCATCATGAGGTTGGCATAGATATTGGCACATGATGTGCCCATAGCCATGCCATCCATTTGGTGCTACGCTGTCATAAAAAATATGTTATCTTCTAGGACAACCTCTAAATAAGCACAAATCAAGTCAGTTTTACTCCTAGTATAAGAGGTCTTATTCATCACACATCTATGTATACACCCAACTCTCTCCTCATTGGGTATTACAGTGAACAAAGACGAATGTTCAAATCACTGTTGATGTCACTAGTTTTGTCATACAACATCAACAGGAAATGCTTTGTGTCCTTCAAGATGTATGGATATTCCTCCACTACTGGTCTGAGGCAGTATTCTAAGTACAGTGAAAGGGGTTCTGTCACCCAACCCCTTCCTGCTACAATAGGTCTCATAGGGGTCTGTGGCATGTTTATGGATCTTTGGTAGTCCCTGTACTATAGGTATCAAGGGATGGTCTACCTGAAAAAATTGATACATGTCTAAAGTAATGATTGTGCTTTTAAATAAATCTTCCAACAATGCATGAAATACTAGTGATTCTCCTTTCTAGTTCACTAGTAGGAATTACAGAATAAAATCTGTCATCCTGTAGCATCAAGTTCATACTATTGTCATATCTCACTTTGTCCATCACTACCACTGGACCCCCCCTTGTCTGCAGGTCTAATCACAATAGTTTTATCATTCTTTATCCTATTCAATGCTATCCTCAGACTGGGGGATAGATTCCCAAACCATTTCCATTGTCCATTATTGGTATCTAACCTATGTAGGTCCTCCTGTACTAGTTTAGCAAAAACTTCCAAAGATGGATGTAATACAGGTACATATGTACTAGGCTTCCTAAAACTGACTTGATCATAGACATGTTGACTCCCAAAATCCAGTTTCAATTGCACATTACTGCAGAATAGTCTGAGGTCTTTCACCATGTCTGTTAGATTACTTTTGGTGGAGGGTATAAAGGATAAACCTTTGTTTAAAACCTCGACTTCTTCTACTGTTAAAATTCTACTAGAGATCTTCCAAACTAATGTAGCAGTAGATGTTGCCACATTTTCATGATGGTCGGGCCCTGCTGTTTTCCCCCTGAGACTTTGCGTTTCTGGTGGCCTCAGCTCATTGACCTGGATCTCCCTTTTTTTGTAGATATCACTGAAAGGGAAAGGGGTCTGGTTAGTTCCAGGCCCTTGACTAAACTTCTTTCTCCTAACAGAGGGTTGTTGAATTTCAGTACCACCTGTACTATATGTATCATGTATAGCAAGTCATGTACCTGTTAGGTTATTACCATTTGGAAAAGAATCTCCCGGACAATTGACCATTGCATCACCCTGTCCTTGGGTTACAGCATCATTCAAATTATTACTAGTAGTAGAGTTACCATCTATTAAACTAGAATCATTCATTTGCCCTGGTGAGATAACAGGAACGGAGGGGGACTAATTCCTAGCCATATTGCAATCATTCATAGTATTATGACCTGTGATCGAATCAGCATTGGGACATGTAGTGGCATTATGAACATTCTCATTGTTAATAACATTCACATTCAAATCATTGTATACACTATGCAAATCTAAAACATTATTTGCATTATTCATAATATTATTAACACATGTACCTGGTCTATCAGATCTATTATCTACTCAAGGCCAAGTGAAGACATGTCCATTTTTGAAGTCCAAAGTATCTCTCTGTATCATATTGTAGAGGAGTTATTGAGCTTAACAGATAGATTATTCAATAGATCATATAGATCATACAAAGCAGAAGAAGTGCATGCTGGTGTTGAATGTGCCAATTCACTTAGGACTACAACTATTTTTCTGAGAGCTCAAGAAACGGTACAAATACTTCAGATGACGGGAGAGAAGCAGCAGTTGGTGTTACCTCACAGGAAGGTTCATGTAGATCCGAGGTCAACCCTATATTGAGTTTCACACAGGATATACGTGATATTACAGATATCTTTATTAAAAATTGGGGGATACTCACAGTTGACCAAGTTTTAAAGGAGAAAGTAGGGGATAGGCCCAAGTTTACTTATAAGAATAGGGAGAATTTGCTTAGAATCCTATGTTATCCTAAAACTTATATCAGCCATACAGACGAGGCCTCCAGCTGGGGTATGAAACAATGCCACAGATGTAATTTCTGTGAATATATAGACAGTGAACCCCGATTTATAGATCCTGTGGCACATCAATGCTTTTTTCCTAGGGTAAAAGCTGACTGCCAGTCAGAACATTTAGTTTATTTAGCAAAATTCAGATCTTGTATGGTGTTTTATGTCAGTAAGACTGACAGAAATATTAGGGAGAGGTTTAGAGAGCATGTCTATAACATACGCATTAGGACCATCAATAATGCACTCTCCAAGCATGTGATGGAGACATCAGATATACATAGTTTTAGGTTTCAGGTACTACAGATCAATGCCCTGAGCCTTAGAGGAGGGGATATTAGAAATTATACAGAGACATGTGAGTTAGATTGGATTATCAGGTTGAGGGCGGACCATAAACCTAGCCTGAATGATAAGATCCCCATTAAACCTTTATTAAAGAATAGAAGGTTGAAGATCAAATCCTAGTGTTGTGCATAGTACATCATTGGAACATGTGCTATTGTTAGACACAAACACACATTTTTTTATGTATGATATATAATTTCTATGTATGATATATACATTCAAATCTATATTTACTTGCAGCTTTTAGCATATATCTCTAGATTTTACCATTGAGTTTGTTCTTTATATGAGGAATATATTTTTTAGTGTATAATATGATTATTTTACATAAAATACCTTGTTTATGAGCTTATTCCTTGATGATTTAAGATATGTACCTTTATTTTTTGTTATATGCCTTTAAGATTTGCAAAGAGAAGTGATGTCATTGTGATGTGGACTTTCAGGCATTTAAAAAGTGCACCTTTTTTGTTTGTTTTGTATATGGCTTGATAAAGCCCTTTTTGGGTGAAAGCGGTTGTCGATTTTCTCAATAAATCGATTTACTCTTGGATTTTACCACAATTGTCCATATTTTTGTCAAAATTTGTGGACTATTTGCTGCTGAGCTGATTTTATGCTACAACTGGTTTAGAGCCTTGTTTTACTCTCGTGTGGCTTATTTACTTGGATTATTTTGCTGTTCTGCACAGAGAGTATTTACTACCAGGTACCTTTGTTTTTGCATTTATATTTTATTTATTAATTTACATTTGTTAATCAGGTAGTGTCCAGCTGGGCAAGTAGCCAAGAGAATAATGCCATAACTACAGTACAAAAAAGATTACAAAGATTTACAAAGAATATACAAAAAAAGGTTTAACAATTACCTACAATCACAATTTACAAAAAGAGAATGTAAAACAGAAAACATTACATTTCCTAAGCCTTACTACAGACAATAATATGAACTCGGTTAGATACATAACATAACTAAAATAAAGCACTGTGGTATTTTCATGTGGTAAAAGTAAGACAAGGAGGATATGGCAGAAAAGGACAGTTAATTGATGGCATGAGAAACTATCCAAAATAAATGAAATAAACTAATAAATAAATCAATAAATAAATAAATAACCTAATATTCTGTCCTAACTAGTTTTCATTATAATAAAAAAGAGGTTTGGTTATTTTGTTAAGAAATTCTCTTCCTAAACCCAAGATTGTCAGCTCTTATATGGAAGATAAAGGTTTGCTTTGTTCAGTAACATTGGATTTTAATAGAGAACTATATACCTTTATCAGTCTATATTGGATTTTTGGAATGGGAGTTAGGACTGTTAATATCTGGATCAAATTGTTCAAATTTCAAAAGGTAGTATTATAGTGGCAGGATATTTTAATTGTATACTAAGAGATGATGATACCAATACCATTAGAAAGAGAAGAATATCTGCACCTTTTAGGGAAGTAAAAAATGTATAGACCTAATGAATATTAAGGATATACATGAATTTTCAGACTCAGATTCACATTTTTTTACTCATTAATCACATAGGCATGGAGCTGAAGCCAGAATAGACAGACCATATTATCAAATGATCTAACAAACTGATTTGGTAAGGTTAAGGTTGTATCTTATCCACGTTCAGACCATAATGCTATAACTTTTTATTTAATCTTAAAACATAACAACAGTATTATTATTAAATGCATAGTTGCTTATATAACTAATCTAAGAGATTTCAAAGACCTTTTCCTAACAGCAATTCAAAACTTTATTGAAATCAATTATACAAATTTATCTATGAAATATATTTATGGGATGCTTTAAAAGCATTTATATATGGTAGAATTATAACCTATTATGTTTTAAAGAGAAAACTATGGAACAAGGACCTAATTAATCTACAAGAAAAAAAAATAGATAAATTGAAATTAAATAGTCAAAAAACAAATACAAATATGACAAAAAAATTAATCATTTAAATAGTAAGTATTCAGCATTTTTAAATAATAAGATGATGATTAACTTGGAAAGAATTAAAATAAGTGCTCCATAAACCCTACATATATGCATAAGTTAGCTATCAGAACAAAAATGTTTAATAAATCCAATCACATTAATTAAATATTCTCCACAAATAAAGTGAAAAAGGTTACTGAAATGGAAGACATCTTGAAATAATTTAGAAATCACTTTAGTGCAATAATGACCCAATAATGGATTCTCAAGAGAATATTAAAATGTTCATAAGAAATTATACCAAAAAAGTATTAGAAAATCAAATAAAAGTTATTAACAGGCCTATTACAGTTTCTGAATTAAAATCTCATATTAATAAATGAAAACCCCAAAAGGCTCTGGGTAATGATGACATCATCCCTGAACTTTATAAGTTAATGCCAAAATATGCTATAACTATTTTACTTAAGATTTTTAAGTTAGTTAAAGAATTGGTAAACACTCTTCCTTCCTGGAAATATACCTGGTTTTCCTAAAGACCAGTGTTGTTACTAATCATAGACTATACTATGTTTATGTCTATCCATGCCAACAGGTTAAAGCAGTTTCTTCCATCTTTGATCAACGATGATCAAACTGGTTTTATTTTAAATAAGAATTCTTATGATAATATTAAGAGAATTGTAACACTTGATTATGCAAATAATACAAATGAAAAGATAACATTAGTAAGTTCAGATGCAGACAGTACACTTGACTTGGTCAACTGGAAATAACTCTCATTGGTACTTGAAGAAAGTAATTTCTCAAGTAATTTTATATATCTTATTAATCTTCTTTGTGTTAATTCCTTAACTTATGCAAAAATAGGTTCTTATACTTCAGAATCTAGAAAGGTTTTCAAATGAACTAAACACGGATGTCCACTCTCACCTTTACTCTTCATGATAGTTATAAAACCATTTGCTAATCTGATAAGCTCTCTCCTAAATATTAAATGTATTCAGCTAGGTAAGAATTTAACTTCTAAAATTCAATTCTTTGCAGATGATATTCTTATCCTTGAATTAATGTAACATTCAATTTCAACTGTTTTTAATTAAATTTAATTTTGTTTGAAAAAATATTGCCTCGGTTTTAATGAAAATAAAATTAAAATTATATCTATCAATTCTAACATTAATGATATAGAAGGAACATTTAATACATATATAGTCTAAAAAAATAAAGTATTTAGGAATAATTATTGCAGAAAATATTAATAAAATAATAGACATCAACTATAATAGTTTAACTTCTATAGAGAATCTTATAAATAAATGGAATATATTTTTACAATGGATGAGAGACTTTCTATAATCAAAATAACTATCTTACCAAAAAGTGTATATATTTCTATCTTTACCTCCTAGAAGTTTTATAAAAAGGTTTAATTCTTTAATAATTAATTATTGTGGTATCCTTATAAGCCTAGAAGGGTTTTAAGTCATCATATTAGAGACTGGTCTTTTGGTGGTATTGCTTTACCAGATTTAGAATTATAGTCACTGCCATCAGTCATTATGGCAATAGCTCAGTGTGCAAATAATTATTATACACTTAAATGAAAGGATTTTCAGGAAGTTTTTGGATACAATCTAATTATCCTATAAACTGAAATTATTATCTAATCACAAGCAGTCCCTTGCTTTGGTTATTAAAAGTACATCTAAATAATTCTAATAATTTAATCAATTCTTCTTACATCTCCATCATATTAAACCTTCTGAGAAATTTTATTTACAGAAACCCAATGCATAAAGCATGTTTTTTCTCATTTTTTTCAATAGCTTTTACTCACAATAACAATTCCTCTCTTAATGTACCTACAATGATTACTTTTAAGGAAAATAATCTGAGATTAGTGTTTTCCTACAGGGTCTAGTCACTGACAAATTTTCTTTATCCAAATCATTAGTTTTATTTAACACTCCAATACCAGATTGTGTTACAAGATTGAAATATCCCCTTTTGTGGAGCATTCTAGCAATTGCAAAAAAAGTTATAACAAGAAACTGGAAGAATGAATCTACTCCCTTGCGAATCTACTCCCTCATTCAATGAATTCTTGAACATTGCAGCTGAAGTTTGTCAACTGGAACTTATTACAATTAAGTCAAGATCTACAAGAATAACGTCTTCATGTAATACCTGCAAAAGTTTAAAGGAATTGTTAAATAAATAATAGTTGATATATTTATGATGTGTTAATCATCAAAATTAAAAAAAAATCTTCTTAAGTAGTCATACTTGTAAATTGTTGCTTGTTTTGTTTTAAAATTGATATATTATTTTTGTTTCAGGTTCGTTAAATATTTATTTTGTCTAAATGCTATCATATATTTTTCTTTGTTAAAACTCAATAAAATAAAAAAAAAAAGAAAACATTTTAGAAAACAAAGACAGAGTGAAAGAAACAGATTTTTTTTCAGTTCAAAGGTGGAGCTTTTCTTTATTGTAGTACATCTTCAAGGCTTCCAGACACCGGTGTCAAACAGTGCAACACTTACATATTAGGAGTTTTTTTTTAATACTGTTTTGCACAACTCATATTAGGACTTTAAAAACTACCTGTGCCTGTTTTTCTGAAAATAAATTTATAAATCAGTTTAACAAACTGTTGCTTCCCAAGTAATACATACAACAGAGATGATTAATTCCATAACCCTTTAAATGCAATTGTTCTCGAGACCAACAATTGACAAACAAGTGGCAGGGACAAATCTTTCTCAAAACGATCACGCATACAATAGGTTTATTTGCATGTCTGCCTGCTTTATAAGCTTGTAATTGGCCCAGTTAAACTACCATACACTGACTGTTCCCAACAAACTTCTCAACCTTTTATTTTAAGAAATCTGGACAAAGACATAACTTATGGGCGGGGTGGCAAAGACCCACAATCAAGTATAGATTTTAAGTATTTCTCCTATAAACACAGAGAGCTACTAGAATCACAGCTTTTGCATTAGCATGCATTTTGTGAAGGCAATGTTGTCTGAAACTCAAATATATGTCATTATTTACAAACCTTGTTGGTTTGCCAGAAAACCATAAATTTTATGAGTAGCAGAGCAAAGATATGGAGCTAAAATCTGGACATTTTGTAGAAATTTGGACAGTTGAAAGTTACGGTTATAAAGGGCAATAATAGTTGCAGCTTATCAATTCACTGACAGACACTTGAGAGAAATGTGGTGTTTTTTGTATGGGTGAGGGGGCTTTAAGACAAAGCTGAGAGGAAGAGTAGATGACAGCAGGGAGAATTTTATAAATGTGACTCAGAGTCACTTAAAAGGTTAATAGAGCAGTGAGTCTAACATATCAATGCACTTTCTGCACAATAAAAACTATGAAACATTGTCTGGCATTATTGACTAACAGCAATTATTCAAAGCTTACTAGGGCAGGAAAAATAAAGAGAGACATTGGGGGTATTTTGTGTGTGTTTTTGAATGTGTGTCTGTGTTTGGGAGAATGGTTGAGGGATGTTTGTGCCATTTTGATACATGGGACAGCAGAATTAACTGTTGCTGGAAAGTACAGATTAACAATAGCTGTAGTTAAGGATACATGGTAATTAGCTAACTATAATGTATCTCCTCATTGTGATTAACACATCACACATTGTAAATTTCTGCATCATATGTAAACAGACCCTTTTAGCTTAGCTATTAATATTTGTGCTGAGGGTTCTTTCTAAATCCCCAATAAGGTCTTTGTTTAAACGTAACCCAGATGATTGGATGAGTATCTACAAATTTACTGTGGGATTGACTGTTATGGTCCTCCTAGAGGATGGTAGTGGAGCCTGATGGAGGATACTGGGCAGGTGACAATGGTTGTAAGACTCAGTTGCCTTGGAATATCTATGACTCTATAAACCTATGAATTAATAGTGTACCTATTTCAGTTCTACTCTAAAATGTCCATAATCATTGGTAACTATTAACATTTGTGCCAAATATATATATTTATATATATATATATATATATATATATATATATATATATATATATATAAGCATGACGGTAATCATAACAGACAATGCATTCTTCCTATCATAATTATGTTTTTCAAAGTTGTTTTTCTGTAATAAAATCTGCTATGTGTTAAGTTCTGGAGGGGGGTTACACTACTCTTTCACACCCAAAATATTTTTATAACTAAATTCCTGGCTTCACAACTTTTGAGAAAGAGACAACAAACAATACATAAAAACGTAATTCAATGAGTTGCAATGATAATAAGTTTGGATGTGATAAGTTATCCTTTATTGATAATTTCTTTCTTTGGACAACCCCTTGGAATACATATAGTGAACTCTTTCTATTAGTTTTAAGGCTGTTTAATTAGTTCACTTCATTACTTGGTAAGAAGCACAATTATGTCTGGAAGTTGAGAGACCTTTTCTTTTCTTAGAACAAGTATCTTTAGTTTATTGGTAGAATATTTCATCCTTTTTATAAAATTACCAGCAGGAAGTCTCTTAAATGAGTTAAACAACTGGAGGATAACTGGACTGAGAAAGTTCACACTTTCTCGAGACTAATATCCATTTTAAACAGAGCTGATATTTTGCTTGAAAGAACAACCACTGGAAAATATAGTCTTACAGTATCGTCTGACTGCATGACTTAAGGATGGAAAATTATGAAGTGTTATGATATGAAATAGTTCTGTTTCTCCCCTTAGTATCACCTTGTATCTCATCTGAGTTTCAAGAAATTACTACCATCTTCAGCAGTAGATTATCTTCACATCAGATAGAATTAGCTATAAAAAATATCTGAGCACAAAGTAGAATCTACTCCCAAAAGACACCTGCAAGTCTATCTAGATGGGGTCTGGATGATAAGATGGAAACATCTTAGGGAATTGTTTTGTAAATCAAGTGATGGAGTATATCTGAAGTTGTTCAGTCTTTGCAGAATGTTTAATTGTGTGTGTGTGTGTGTGTGTGTGTGTGTGTGTGTGTGTGTGTGTGTGTGTGTGCGTGCGTGTGTGTGCGCGTGCGTGTGTGTGTGTGTGTTGCAAGAGTGCATGTATTTGTGTGTCAGTGAAAGATGAAGAAAGAAAAAAAAGGAAAAAAAGTATCACATACAAAGAAAAGGTTATTGCCTCTTTTGAATCAGATGCATTTTTCTACACAACTTTAATGTCTTAAGGTGTTTTGTCCTATTTGAATGCTACTGTCTGAAATGTGAATGAAAAACTTTTTTTGTGAAATATTAAAAAAATTAGAATAAAGTAAACCAAGTATGTAAGTGGAATCGCAGCTACTTGGGATAATTCATCCTATTACCCTGATCTCTTTAGTTATGATGCTTCAGATCTAAAATTAGGCATGCCAAAAACAGACTCAGCTGTAGGAAACACACTTTCTCAAATGTGTATGACTCCATAATCCTTTATTGTACAAAAGATTTAGCGCTTTCATCCACTAATATACATCAGAATAACAACAGTCATTTACACATCCCTTATATAAGCCAAATTGGCACCAGAAATCTGCAATAAAATTACTTTAGTATTAAAGAAATATGCATCAATAAATTAAAAACTTCATAATAACATTTGCATATACATAAAATATATGAAGTGTCTATATGAAAGACGTAATGAATGAATAAAAAAAATTTTTTTTTACTATTTTATTGCATTTGATCGCATTTGTAAAGTAGGTTTCATAGTTATGTAATCATTGAGACCAAGAAAGTCTAAAACATCAGTGAGTAATTGCCATTTGGTCTCCTTATACCCTAATAATGTCTTAAAACTGCCTCCTCTTGCACCTATTTTGATCTGCTCGAGAATGGCAAATTTAAATGCATGATCATCCCCTTTTGCCTCAATATGCCTAAATAATGCATTAGTCTTGTCTTTCTTAGTGATGTTATATAGATGGTCATAAATCCTGTTCCTCAGGCATCTCTCCATTTTCCCAGTGTAATAACATGGGCAGACCATGCATTTGGCCATATAAACAACACATTTGGAATTACAGTTCCCATATGCAAAAGTGACCTTAGTGTTGCTAACATTTTCTAGCACTAGCCCTTCATCCTCTAAAATAGCAGGACATTGTCTGCAACTCCAACACTTCCTAGTGTGTATATTGTTGTACTTAATATCAGCCCTATTGTGTTCCAATACACTCTTTAAATTACTACCCATTTTCTATAGAAAAGAGGGTGCTGATCCAACAACTTTATTTATTTCATTAGTTTTATGAAACTTTTAATAAAGAAAAATGGTGAACGATTATGCATAAAAATTAATGAGGCTGAAAGGTTAAACAATATTATTACAAATGATTTATTGTATGGTCAATGGGAGAAACTGTATATTAGGCAGTATGAAGTTGCAGAGAAAAAGGCACACATTATATACAACAAAAAGTGTAGGAAAATCACCAGAGATGTTGAGCATTTTAAGAAAGACACTATGTATCCTTGGAAACTGAGGAAGTTAAACAATGGTTGTAAAGGTAATATGGACAGAGACGGAGACTATGGTAGGGATTCAGTGGAGATTAATTATAATCAATCTAGCAACAATAATCAACATTTTCGGGGGGGATGGAAGCAGCAGCAACACAAAAATTGGAGGAAAGATTGGAAATAGAAGTAGGAGAGATCATATTGGGGGCAAAAGGAACAGATGCATCACCAATGGGGGGATGGCCATTGGTGACATTAATAGACAAGGATGATAAGAACGTTCGCACATTTTAATACATAATGGAATTATTAGTAGTTTAGATGATTTTAAAATATACAATTATACAGAATTAGTTTTGGAAAAGGAACATTTTCAATTATTTGCTAGGGGAAAGAAATTTATCCCTAACACTAGTTTTCATATTGTAGATTGTTTGGAAGAGATTAAATTATATTTGAGAAAAGTAAATTTAGCTATTTAGTATCAAAATGACTATAGACATGTAGAAAATGACGTCTTAAATAGGAAATCAACGTCTGTTCCTATGACACACCCTAGTGTTGCAGTATATGAGAGAATGGTTATGAAGGACATTTACAACATGCAGAACAATATAAAACATATGAACAGGAAGCACAATTTATGACATGAAGAGGCAGAGATTTTGGGACAACTTAAGGAAGATTACATCAGAGTTATGAAACCTGACAAGGGTGGAGGGGTGGTGCTATATGACAATTCAGAACACGTAGAAAAAAATGTTTGCGATCTTACAGACCTCTGGTAACTATGAAACAGTTTCTGTTAATGAGATACAGGTTGCGTATAGGCATATTGACATGTATATTGAGAAATGTTTGATTGAAAACCATATTAACAATGAGTTATATAAGTTTTTAAAAGCAGAACATCCTGTGTTGGCCAATATAGTGGGCATATCGAAAATACATAAGAGTATCACTAACCCATGCTTTCATCCCATCATTTCAGGGAGTTGTTCTAAAACATTCCCCTTAGGTGTGGCTATTGACCATTGGCTTAAACATATATATGGTACTATCCCTCATATGGTTAAAGATTCATGAGCCTTTCTTAGTAGCCTTACTCCTGACATTTGGAAGCAAGGATTGTATTACATCACCATTGATGTTATTGACCTTTTTTCATGCATCCCTAAGGAAGCAGACTTGGAAGGGTTTTGTAACAGTATTAGACAACACAGCAATTTAAACTGGGATATTGTTTCCCTTATATTGGAGTTGATGTCCATTGTGCCCGACAACAACTTTATCTACTTTGAGGGTGAGTATTACAGGCAGACCAGGGGTGTGACGGTGGGGGCAGCATGTGCCCTCATGTTTGCTAACTGGTTATGCTAGACTGGGAAACTCAACATGTGTTTCAGAGTAGATTTTATAAGCACATTAGACACTACTCGAGATTTTTGGATGATATTTTTATTTTGTGGGAAGGCTCGTACAATATTTTTGAGGAATTCATGACCTATATCAATAATACTACCACATTTTTACAATTTACATACACATCTAATACCAGTGGTAAAGCGTTTTTGGATACATATATTTCCAATGCGACTTCTGGATTCAGTTCCAATATATATAGAAAAGGCACCTTCTCAAAGAGTTACCTTGAATGTAGTAGTAATCATCCTAGGAAACTTATGAGAAACATTTTTAAGGGGCAATACATACGAGCTGCTCATATGACTTCCCAGTATGATGATATGATTGGGGAAATGGATACTATTGAGAATTTTTTTCAAGGTGAGAGGGTACCCCATGTGCAAAGGTACATTATAAGTGAATGGGGAAGGAAATACCCCCCCCCATATTAGGAAAACCTTTAGTGAAAACTATTCATTCAAAAGGGAGAAAGGATGCTATGAATTACCTTGTGTCTTGGAATATTTACCATATGTGAACAGGGTTAAACAAATGATGGTGAAAAATTGGAATATATTAATGGTGGATAGCGAAATAAATAAAGTTGTTGGATCAGCACCATCTTTTGTATACAAAATAGGTAGTAATTTAAAGAGTGTATTGGAACACAATAAGGCTGGTATTAAGTACAACAATATACACACTAGGAAGTGTTGGAGTTGCAGACAATGTCCTTCCATTTTAGAGGATGAAGGGCTAGTGTTAGAAAATGTTAGCAACACTAAGGCCACTTTTGCATATGGGAACTGTAATTCCAAATGTGTTATTTATTTGGACAAATGTATGGTCTGCCCATGTTAATTCATTAGAAAAATGGAGAGATGCCTGAGGAACGGGATTTATGACCATCTATATAACATCACTAAGAAAGACAAGACAAAAGCATTAATTAGGCATATTGAGGCAAAAGGGGATGATCATACATTTAAATTAGCCATTCTCGAGCAGATCAAAATAGGTCCAAGAGGAGGCAATTTTAAGACATTATTAGGGTATAAGGAGACCAAATGGAAATTACTCACTGATGCTTTAAACTTTCCTGGTCTCAGTAATTACATAACTATCAAACCTATTTTACAAATGCGATCAAATGTAATAAAATATTACTTTTTCTTTTATTCATTCATTACGTCTTTCATATAGACGCTTCATATATTTTATGTATGTGCAAATGTTATTACGAAGTTTTTAATTTTTGGATGTATATTTCTTTAATACTAAAGTAATTTTATTGCAGATTTTTGGAGCCAATTTGGCTTATATAAGGGATGTGTAAATGACTGTTGTTATTCTGATGAAGTCCACATATATCAGTGGGTGAAAGTGCTAAATCTTTTGTACAATAAAAGATTGTGGAGTCATACTCATTTGAGAAAGTGTGTTTCCTTCAGCTGAGTCTGTTTTTTGGTGTGCCTACTGTTTGGAACTTGTTCTGTCATTGCTACGCCAATTGTGTTTTAATTCTCAGATCTAAAATTGAAGAACTGTCTGCTTTTCTTGATTTTTGATGTTGCAATTTTCTAGCTGATAATAATGATCTGTTGTTTGCTGCATCATGCATTGAACTGGCACATCTTGAAAAGAAAGAACTCATATACTTGTCTGTTTCAGCTGTTGACTGTGGACCTCCTAAAGAGATCGAAAATGGGAATTTAATCTACTTGACTTTATTTGACATGGACACATACGAAGCCAGAATTCATTACCTATGTGAAGAGCTGTACTATCAACTGCAGAAAAAAGGAAGTGGTAGGTTACAAAAGAAAATAGTTTTAGTGAATTATTTGTAATGGAAATTAGTTATTTCCCAACTTAATGTATTATGCATATTATTTCAAGAACTATTGTGATATTAAGCAGGTTATTTCCTTTATGTATAAGACATTAATAATGATGCATGTCATAGGGAACATCAGTTAAATGCAATTTTGCAAATAATGCTTTAATAAATATTTATTGTTGCATATTACCACTATCTTTATTACTGCATGTCAAATAGGTATGAAATTCACATGAGCCCTTATTAAATTGTTCTAAAATTGATATCAACACCTACAATCAACAACACCTATATCAACAGCTACAATGTAACATACATTTTTTGTTATACTTTAAACAGAGTAACAATATAACTGGGCATAGTATAAGTCTTAATGTGGAAGTGAGAATGCGCAGGGTAAATGGAGACCTCAAAGGGCATTAGAACAGTAGTAATGTTTTAGTTTTATATTACACAGGCACATTAAACTGCTGAAGTAAAGTACATAGAAGTAACCGCAAAACAAAACACTAAAAAATAAAAAAATAAAAAAAAAAGCAAAATACAAATAAATACTTTACTGAAGGAGCTACACTCCTGGTGCTTCAACAAGAAAAACATCAGCATTGGAAAGCATAGGTTTATAAAGTACTATCAAATAAGAAAACATACACTTCATCAATCATACCACTGCCTTCATTAAAATCATATTAATCATGACAATAAGCACATATTGTCAAACCAAATACTCCTTTGTAATCCTTATTTCTACCTTAGTGAAGCTAAGGCTACATTTTTTAATATAAACATGACTTCCTCTTTGAGTAACTCCCTTCCCGTATTGTCACAATTATTTGTGAGGGACAGCACATGCTAGTAAACACAAGGAGTCTTTTAGACATTTGTTTTGCACTCTATTTATATCCTCTAGAGTTGGACTGAAGGGTGAATTGTTCTGAAGATAAAAAGACATTTAATTATTCTTGTTTTGAATTTTCATCACTTTTATCTATTTACCAGTTACCTGAGATGCAAGTATCCTTAATACCATAAGTTACATTTATAGCTAAACAGTTGTAATGGTTTATGGTATGAGTACAGCTCTTTACATACCAGAGTGTGACTGAAGGAACAAACTGTAGAAACAAAAATATTTTTCTTTAATATTCTCGCCATGGTTTTGTGCTTCCTTATTTGCTCTAAACTCCTGTTGTTTTCAAACAACTGCTGCTTTTCTTTCTGCCATTCTTCTATTGTCTGTTTGCAAATCTAAATCATATACTTTATCTATCAGCTTGTCAAAACAACATTGTTTTATTTACATGTAGTCTTCCAATGATGTGGTGTTCCTTCTCCCATCCCACTTCACAAGAAAAACTCACTGTATGTAGTGAATGGAGAGGGTAGATGTTGGCCGTCAGTTGTAAGGAATGCCACCATATTTTCAATAATGATACTATGTACTTTGCAAAGTGCATTGATGATTTCATATTTATTTGAATGCAATTTTGTTTTAGGCTTTTTGGTAAATAATGTTTGGGGTATGTACCTTATCTCTGTATGTACTATAGAGTGCACAAGCTATTTGTTTTTTTTTTTTTTTTGTATTTGAAATTTTTTTTCCAGAGTGATTTAGTGCTTTGATTGCATTTAAAACCAATAATATTCAAATTTGTCTAGTTGCAAGAATGGTAGTAAAGTAAAATATTGCAGAGGTGTCTGAATATTGGATGATGTTAGAATGTCCATTATGAGTTGGTATATCTACTGAACGTAAGTAAGAAAATGCAGTGAGGAGATTACATATTCAGCTTAACTGTGTCCCATTTTGAAAGTAGCTAGAAAAGCCATTGAAGGGCATGACCAGAGAGTTCATACTTTGATATCCTGAACAGGAGCAGAGATTGATTTCTGTGTCAGATCCTTTTGACAGAGCTAAAAATCATTAACACATATTCTGCCTCTTGGCTGAAGGACAGGAGAGTGGTCTTAGTACTATGATCTCATCAAAATCCACGTTGAGATTTGAGAAGAATCTTTTATTTTACTAGCTTTATTTGTTCATATTTCATAGTATCCTTCATAGGGAAATGCAGTGATATGATAACAAGTGTGATAAATTCAATTCACTTTCCATATTGTGAAAATATACCTAAAAAAACATTTGTGAGAAGAGAGATAAGGTAAGCAGTCACATCCAGAAAATGCTTGCAATCATCTGTAGGTTGTTTGCCCATGGTTAAAGAGGCTTTTTCAACTTGACTCAACTAAGAGGTAGTGAGGAATTAAGAGAGAATAAATGCCAAAGCCAAGAGATAAAATGGGATTTGTTATCTATTGGTGAAGGATATAAAACTTTTATGGCAGGATGAAGTATGTAAAAATGGTTTGCTAATGCTACAGCCTTAAGCAGGAGTAATTTGTTATACTCCTTCAAAAATGTTCAGAATTCTTTTGGTAGCAACACTGCTTATCGTGATTTTTTCTTGCTTTTACACTGTACAGACTTCATTTTGCTTCTTATCTTTTTCTGAATTTATCCTGTAGTCTGGCAAGGAAAATAATGATATGAGGAAGTAGCACTCCATCTTTCACATCAATTGGCTCATTTTAAACAATTTAAACACCTTTATTAAATTGGCAATTAAAATACAGACACACATATGTTAAAAGAAAAGAAAGCAACTCATATTAACACTTTTATATTAATGCACCATATGCAATACAAATGTTTTCTTTCATTTTAACAGTTATTATTCACTCCAACATTACATATATTGCTCAGTTCCTGCTTTTCTGCAAACCTCATTCCTTGTAAACATTATTCAGCATGTACTGTTCCCACAAATTCCACTTATTTTCATATAATTACTCATTCCCTTTTCTAAAGATCCCACCTCTAGTTCTTTTACCTCTTTTATAATATCCGTCACTTCAATTACCTTTGCTTTAGATTTTGATTTCTATTTTATAGTAATTGTTTTTTTTTTTTTTTTTTGTCAGGGAATAACACTAAACTCTTAATAAGGCTGTACTAAGTATAAAAAATACAGATCCTATGTCCCAGCTTAAAATAATTATTTCCTTAGCTACAGCCATTTGCATCAGCAATGTTTCTGACATCCTACTCTATAGAGAAGTTTAACAGTCTACAAACTCATTACACTCCTAAAACATGTGTTCCCAGTTACCTCTCTCTTTTCCATTACATCTCCAGCATTTGTTATCTACCTGAGGGAAAATTCTTTGAAGTCGGTCCAGGTTTTCAGACATGTATGTGGGATTGGAGTTGTATTAGTGTATTGCTTAGTCATCTGATTTTCTACCAGGCTTGCATGGTTGCTAATTAGTTTCATCGATGCTTTTAGCCTTGCTTTGCTTTGTGTCATAATAATTACAAGTGGAATTGTTCTTCTTTTCTTCCTACCACTAGAATTTAACAGCTGTTTCATGATAATGTAGACTGACCTGATGGTAAGTGCATTACCTGATCACAGGTGTCTTTATCTGCTTTGATACATGTGCAGTTTGTCTCATTCAGTGCCATTTAGACCTGGCATACCATAGACATGCAAATGTCAGACTGTAAAGTAATACTTTACGGTGGCTGATATATGCCAGGGTGCAGTATATCATAAGGCTTAGGTGTGTAATGTGTATTCCTTTTAGTATTCTAAGGCAGGGTATACATGTCCTGGTCCCACCTAGAACCATGCTTGTCAACATATGTGATTCATTAGGAGAATACCATTGTTAAACAATTAGCTACTCTGGGCAATCAGAATAAATATCCAACTAATTAAAAGCAGAATATGATAAATATATTGGTGAGAAGAATAAAAATTAGAGAGGAAATGCTTGAAAAAGAGATTAGATAAATGCTTTTATCATAAGAAAATTCAGGTCTATATTAGGAGAACAAAAACCCGACTGAGCGAATCCCAGTTGAGAGACACATAAAGAGCAAAAAACGTTAATATTGAACCCGATAAACTAAACAAGTAAAACATGTAAACTCTCACTAAGTGTTTTATGCATGGGGCAAGCCCCCCAGCACACCCCACACACCCCCTACTTAAATATATCAACTCTGAGATCGCACTACATTGAAGTAAAGGGACAAATTCCCTATGGCGAGCTCTGTTCATTTTTGTGATATTAGTGTTTTTTTTTGCTCTTTATGTGTCGCTCAACTGGGATTTGCTCAGTTAGGTTTTCATTCTCCTAATATAGACCTGAAAATTCAGCAGCACGTTAGATATGTTGATGAGATGGTTAAACCTATGACAAAACAGTGTAGATACCAGAAATTTAGAAATATATTACTCAGACTTTGGATCTGTCTGTAAGTCTTCAGTGTTCATTTAGTGGAATTATGTCAGTGTCTTGTAAGTGTATTGAAAAATTATATCGTGAATTATGCGAAAAGTATTTTGAGCATTTGATGATTTGGCTTAGAAAGACTCCACATTGCATTTGAAAGGAAGAAATTAAGACTCTATATTAGATGACCAACCGCTTAAAAAAGCGAACGGTGATTAATCGACCCTATGTAAGTGAAAGCTTACAATCTCAAACTGTCAGAATATCGATTTTTTTCCTAGGGGAAAAAAATCACTGTTCCAAAACACATACACACAACACAAGCACACCAAACAAACAGCAATCCACACACATACACCTAAAATCTTACACCTAACCCTACACTAAACTATACACACACCACTAACTATCCAACTACCTTAACCCAAACCCTAACCCTAAGGTCCGTCACTATTGCACACTCACCTCACCCACTCCCTATCCCTAACTCACCTAACTCACCCTAACCCTCATGTCTACACAATCGCACACATAACTAACCCGCACCCTAAACCTAACTCACCTAACCCGCCCTAACCCTCACATCCACACAATCGCACACTTACCTGAACCTGACCCGTAACTTTCCACCACAGTGCTGAAAATACCGAAGCAACAGAAACGGACAACCAAATTATTTCCCTAGGAAAAAATTCGGGTTTCTGTTGCTTCGATATTTTAAGCTTTCACTGCATAGGGTTCGATATTAGAACATTCGAAGGTTTGAAACCTCGATGTTCTAATATAGACCCGAAATTAAAAAGATACAGTTAATAACTTTTAGCATAAGGGGATTAGAGTCTGGAATGATGGTAAAGATGTTTGCATCACAGACAGGAAATACAAGGTTTGATCCTCACTAAGGAAAATTGGTTAAGCTTAAAATGATCCACAAGGGCAGATATCCTAGTACTTACCTATGAACCCAAAAGATAAAATCCCTGAACAAGATGACCTAATACAAAATTTCTCAATTTTCTGCTGCAGAATTATTTTTGTGTTTGTTACAAAGTCTACATATTTAACTCTTCAGGTTTGGGAGTTTGGCATGATGGTAAAGATGTTTGCATCACAGACAGGAAATACAAGGTTTGATCCTCACTAAGGAAAATTAGTTAAGCTTAAAATGATCCACAAGGGCAAATATCCTAGTACTTACCTATGAACTCAAAAGATAAAATCCCTGAACCAGGTGACCTAATACAAAATTTCTCAATTTTCTGCTGCAGAATTGTTTCTGTGTTTGTTACAGAGTCTAAGTATTTAACTCTTCAGGTTTGGGAGGTACCCAAGTCCATACACGCAAACACACACTCACACACACACACACACACACACACACATATATATATATATATATATATATATATGTGTGCATCTACTTTCATTGACTGAAAACAAACATCTCCGAAACTCACATTGCAGACACCAACTCTCCAAAATGTCATTTTAACAAAACTTCAGTCTATCAAAACACAGCTGTATGAAACACACTCACAGTACAGTGCAGATATGGAAATTTACCCTTTTCCCAACTGTAGTGCAATCTCAGAGTTGGTATATATAATTTCATGGGGTGTAGGAGCTGCAGGGGGACTGTGTGTAAATGTTATTTTTGTGTAGTTGCTGTGTTTTGTACAGCTGTGTTTCAATAGACCTCAGTTTTGTTAAAGTGATGTTTTGGAGAGTTGGTGTCCATGATGTGAGTTTCAGAGATGTATGTTTTTGGTGAATGAAAATAGAACCATAACATATATATATAGTTTCCCGCAGGACCTAACCCAGTGGCTACTATACCTGCATCCAAGTGCCCCATTGGTTCCAGGGAAATAGAATTTGGCCATTCCATGGCTAAGTCAGAGCTATACAAACCATTAATTTCTTCCCATGAATCTATCTTGGCCCACTGTGAGACTCTGTTTGTAGGGAGTGGGCCAGATTTCCCATCCTGCTGAATTTACTACTATCTCCCCATAGGAGTTGCTGCACCCCTAAGCAGCTTTTCTGAGCTGTGGTATTGCCTCCTGAGGGGAAGCATACCCCACATGCTGTGTTTCCCTTGGCTTATGAGTGTGAATGTACTCAAAGCATACCTGGCAAGCTTAGACTCCATTGAGTGTAACACCTACTGCTCCTACTTGGTATCACCCATGTCATGAGCCATAACCACCTCCTTTCTCACAGAATGGTTGACCTACTGCTCCCGCTTGGCATCACCCATGTCATGAGCCACAACCACCTTCTTTCTCACAGAATAGTTGAGCTACAGCTCCCGCTTGGTATTACCCATGTCATGAGGCATAACCACCCTCTTTCTCACAGAATGGGCATGCTGGCAAAAGCCATTAATTCTCATCCTCCCCAGTTAGCTTCTACTAACATCTATGCCATTAACTGAGTTTGGGTCACCTACATCATAATCAAGGCTTTATCTCCCTGTGTCACACAACTGTCTTAAAAGACAATACATTTTTGATAATTATAGATGGTAAAAGCAGAGATGATTCAGCACATTATTGTTTGATTTTTGCTTTGAGCATAGATTACTGAATAATACTCATGGCACTAACTAATAGAACTATAAAAATACTTGTGCTAATAATATTTCCAGCACAGTATATTTTTTGTTTGTGGGGGAGTGAAGAATCGGGTCTATATTAGAACAATGAAGTTACAAAACTTTTAACGTTCTAATATCGAACCCTGTTCAATTAAAGTTGAAAACATCGAACATAAAGAACAGCGAATGTTTTTCCTAGGGAAAAAATTTGCTGTTCCAAAACAAATACACACAACACAAACACACCAAACAAACAGCAATCCACACACATGCACCTAAACTCTTACACCTAACCCTACACTAAACAATACATACACCACTAACTATTCACTTACCTTAACCCAAACCCTAACTCTAAGGTACGTCACTATCGCACAGTCACCTCTCCCGTGCCCTAACCCTCATGTCCACACAATTGCACACTTACCTGACCTACGCCCTAACCCTAACTCACCTAACCTGCCCTAACCCTCATGTCCATACAATCGTACACTTACCTGAACCTGACCCGTAACTTTCCACCACAGCACTGAAAATACCGAAGCAACAGAAACGGACATCTGAATTCTTTCCCTAGGAAAAAATCTGGTTTTCTGTTTCTTCGATATTTTCAGCATTCTCTGAAAATGAATCAATATTAGAACACTCGAAGTTTTGAAACTTCGGTGTTCTAATATAGACCCGAAGAATCATGGCTGAGGCAAGTAGGCATCTTTAGTTTGATTATGGCACTTGAAATTAGAAAGGACGTAGGCAGATTGGGTTCAAATTTGATCAAATTTGATGTGATCAAAGCCTCTGATTTGGTGATATGGCAGTATATTATAAAATCTAGATCAATTATGCATAATGATAAGAATATTATATAAGGCTACAATACTGATAAAAATTAATTGTGGGTTTTCCCTTAGTTTGGCCATTTAAACTGGTGAGAGGCAAGAGTACCCACTATTGACTACATTATTATAGCTTTTAGTTTGTTTGACCAATGTGCTTTTTAGAAATCCAAATAAGATAATTTAGAAGTAGTGTTATTGCGTGTGCATATAATATGATTTTATGTGCACCTAATTACCATGTTTAAGCTAATAAGAATTCAGACAATTTTTTAAGTAAGTTCAAGAGCTACTGGGACTGTGTATAAATATGATCATGTCAGGGCTGTACCTCACTACACAGCCTGCTAATTAAATACACCTACTTTGAGATTTCATAATTCTGGGTAAGGGAATATTCCTCAACTCAGCATTATGGCAGCCTTGTACAAATACAAAATTGAAACCCCAAGCAGTCCTAATGAAAGAATTCATTATTGTTTGCTTAGTCCTAATAAGCAAAAAAAAAAAAAACAGTTTTTCTCACATAATGTTGAAATTTTTTGTTAACTATTTTAAGTCATCTTTATTGAGGTTATACCTTTTTTTCTTTCCCCCTTTAAAATACATGTTGATGTCTTCATATCGCATTACTTTACTGTATACTGCCAGTTACTTTTTCTGCTCCCATCTACAGGTGAATTGCTCCTCTCCTCAGCTGCCAAAATGCTCTGTCCTTTTGGCTCTCTGAACATTTTCCAACCACATGACCTACACTGGGAGTGGTTTCTTTCCGGGAAGGCTATACACATATAGATGCCAGGTCTCCCTTATATAGATTCCATAGGGAGTAGAGACACCATACAGCAGGAGTGGGGCATGGCTATGCAAGAACCTGTCTCATTGTAGCTTGTAGAGGATTTTCTCCTTTATGTTCTTTCTTTAACTGATATGCAGGGTTGACAACATCAAGTGGACCTGCAATGGCATCAGAAAGGTAACACTTTCACTTAAGTGGTCATACAACCATCTATGTATAACCACCTAATGTGAAATTGCTCTTGCTTTAGCCCTGGTATCGCCTATGGAGCTCACAAATCACCCATGCCCCCTGCATGCCACCTTATTTTTCTTCCTTAAATGGGGAAGAAGTCCAGTGCCTTATCATTCCTCTTTTACCTAGCCAGCTCTAACAGGTTCCTGAGCCACAGCTCCACCAGGCAACTGAGCTGTCAGATGAAATTGGACTGCCTGGGTCATAGTCAGAGCATTAGCCCTCTTTGTGTTGGAGAAACATATGTATATTTATAAATTAGTTAATTAGCATGATAACCATTTTAAATGTAATTAACTAAAATTAGAACTGATCATTTTAAATTACCATATGCCAACAATGTGTTTTCATAACTGCACCTTATTGTTTCTTCTTATAAAATGCAGCTGAGTCTATGGGTAACATGCATAATTTACTCTATTTTACTCTCTTTAGGCATTTATCAGTGTGATGCACAAGGGTCGTGGAGAAATCCAGATCTTGGGACTGCCGTTCCAACTTGCATTCCAGGTAAGGTATCTCTTCTCCCAATGTAGTCTTATTATCCCTTACAATAATGGAACATAAAAGTATACTTTTTCGTTCTTGCAGCAACTTCAAAATCTAAACAGATGAAGCTGCATATTTCAGTCAGGTATAAATCTTTCTTAGCTTAGGTCGCAGAACAAAAGTTACAAAAGTACAGAGACTGCATAATTTTACAACACTCACCCTTTGTCTAAGTATTTTTAAACATCTTTATTAGATTATCAAATTTAAAACAACTACAAAAGGCACACATACCTTATAGGAAAAATAGGATTATCTCACCAGTAGCATAACCATAACCAAGGGTAGGTAAAGTGGAAGGTTGCTCTTTGTGCAAACTGTTATGCGGCATGATGGATAGGTGGGAACAGGATGGAACTACCGTATGAACATTTATTTATAAAACCATAAGGATAATGGCACTTCATAAATGAATGCTGATGCTGCATTTGCCATTGTTAAGCTCAATACTGCAGTTGCTGTGGTTAAGATCAGTGTATATTCGTAAGTATAGCAAGATGCTTCTTACAGTTGCAGCAGCCACCTTCATGTAGTTATTAAGGTACAGAAGTCATTTTTGGGGTCTTTCATTTTTTCAGAAGATCCTTTTCTTTAAATAACTCCAGAACCATTTAGAGGGGAGCAGATGAGCTAGCTATGGCATTGAACTTGACAATTAAAATGAAGTGCTTGTGCCTCAGGATGCATATCTATGATCAATCATACGTATAGATTACATTGTCTGCTAATACCATTTGTAAGTTGGTGGTTGGCTCCTCTGATCAACCTTGTCTGCTAACTAATTCTCAATTAGAATACCACAGAGGAAGTATGATGCCTTTAAGATCCATGCCAGCCCCAGTTCGAAATCAAAGAACATCCAGGGGTAAAAGTATGAGATAGTAGACCTATCAATGAATAGGAACAATATGATGGTGAAAAAAGAACGAAGCAAAAAGGGGAGTGGAAAAAATCCTGTCTGAATTCCTTACTCTGCGGGAAGGCTAATGTTTTGATCTAGTGGTAAGCACTAAAAGGTGATAAATGGTGGGTAATTGCTGGGGTTTGAATACCAAATGGTAAAAAAAACCTACTGGTTGTCCATGCACAGTGAAACTCAAAGAGGAAAGCTTTCTATCTAAGGGTCTAAATATCTAATTTACCACACAATCTATTCCTTAATTGCATTTATTTTTCTTTACTTTGGTAGCTACTTGAAGTATTGCTGTTTTTATTAAAAATGTCAAAGTTCACAACAACATTGTTTGCTTTTCTTTTATAAACATTTTATTGTTGCTTACTGTGTGCACCATATCACTGCTTATGTTAAATAATCTGTTCAATGATGGTACAATTATTATTATTCTGTGGATTTTATTTGTTAGCCTTATACTAGCATTTTGATTCAATTTGATTGCTTTTTGTACAACATTATTAACAATAGCTATGCAAAGGAAGACACAACTCAAAAAATAATGTTTAACAGTAAACACAGTGACTAACATGAAAAAGGAGAAGCACACTATACAACAAAGGGAAGAGGAAAAGTTGTATGTCAAAAAAAGCCAATGTTCATATGAATCTAGAGTAACACATAGTACATGTAAGTAAGAGTACCTACATAAAGGTGGAATAGTCAATAGATACATAGTCCATTATAAGCGATACCTTGATGACATCTGCCTAGTGTGGAAAGGAACCCTGAGCAACTTTCTTGAGTTCATGAGTTATATTAATTCTACCACACACTTTCTATCTTTCACTTATAATGTTAGTAAGGACGTACTGAACTACCTGGATATATCAATACAGAAGGACTACTGTAATCACATCTTTAAATCCAAGGTATTTAGGAAAGCCACCTTTTCTAATTCCAAAGACATGCATCTGGAGCATTTCTCCCCGGGCCTCCGCTGAAAACAGGCTCTGTGGAACCTAGTCGGACATTCCCGGTCAACAAATGTTAAATAAATAAAATAAATAAATTCATACCTTCATTTTGACAGTGGTCACCCATTTCACCAGAAGAAGGGCTTGGTTAAGGGGCAATTCATTCGTGCATCTAAGATGTCTAGCACTGATGAACATTTTCTTGAAGAAGTTGAGTTCTTAAAAAAACTTTTTTTAGAAAGAGGTTACCCTGCCTCCTTGGTTAACAACATGGCCCAAGAAGTGACAGATAATAGACAAACCAAGTATTTTCCGCTGTTAGGTAATGGCTTTCAGCAAGTTGAGCAGTTTGAGAATTTGGAATACTTTAACTTACATAATAGTTTTATTTACACATTTTCACAGGATTCCCAACTGGTGGAACACACAGTGCTTAAACACTGGCCACTTTTGATGCTGCACGATGACTTTAAAGGGATAATTCAGGAACGTCCCAAATTTGTGACTAGAAGGGATATTAACCTAAAAGGGTTATTTGAAAGAAAGCATCTATCAGATTCAAGGCATTGTTCCCCTAAACTTGGTACCTATAAATGTGGGGCATGCAAGCAGTGTTCCTTTATCATGAATGATAGTTCTTTTTATCTTCCATCTAGAAATTTTAGATTTAACGCTGACCGATATTACAACTGCGGAGCAAAAGGGTTGGTGTATTTAGGATTATGCACAGAATGTTGCAGTTTCTACATAGGGAAGACTGAGAGACCCCTTAGAAAAAGAATTTATGAACATCAATATGACATTACAAAAAAGAAGGACACTAATGCTTTTTTTAAACATCTTGCTTCTTGCCCTAACATGAAACTTAAGTTTATGGTTCTTGAACAGGTGACCCAGGATGCCAGAGGAGGTGACTGGGAAGCCCGCCTTGAATACAAAGAGCTTTTATGGCAGCTTAGACTTAATGCTGCAAAATCCCCTGGTCTCAATGAGGCTATTAATATATCCAGTGTACTAAAGCTGAGAAGGGCTAGGCTATGATTTTCTTGTTACAACTAGTAAATGTCTTTTATCTTACACGTTTGTGAATTTTTTATGCACACATTTGTACATCATTTTTAAATGATTTTTAAATGATTTTTAAATGATTTTTAAATGATTTTTTAGTGTTTTCACTATTTGAACTTTTATTCTGCATTTTCATATGCATACTTTTCACTCACTAAGTTCAGTTACTAATTAACTGCCTTCTTAAGTGGATGTTTGTTGAACTAATTAAGTACCATGTGATCAGATGCTTAAGTATTTAAACTTTTCAGTCACACTACTTTTTATCTTGAGAAAGCCAGGTATTTGCCTGGTGAAAGCGCTTGATTTATTGACCTGTTTGTTCAATAAAGCTGCACTTTGTGCTTTTTGGTTCGGTTCTTCCTGTCTGTGGATTATCTTTTATCTTATTTGCCTTGGAATAGTCAGCACTAAAATTGCATTGCCTCGTTCCCGGTGCAAGGACATACATTCAGAAAAATATTTTTGTAAAAAAAAAAAGTAATTTGGCATCACAAAAACATAACATATAAATAGAAATAGATAGAACAACATATAGATATTGCACAGTGTGTATCGCACTCTTGAATTTGTCTTATAAGGGTACATGTGAACAACAGACAGTTATAATTGCACATTTAAATATGGACATTAACTATATTGCACTCATATGAACAGTGGAAAATTAGTAAAATTAATAAGAAATGAGTAAATTATACATATAAATTATAAAGTAAATAGTAAATTAGTAAAATTAGTAAATTATATCTGCTTGTTTCTGCATTGTGTAGTGAATTTAGACTGACAAAGGCTACATGACCAGTCTACCTACCTAGGTGACAAATTATAAATAAGTGAGTAATTAAGTAACTAAGTAAGTAAGTGATTGAATAAACAAACAACATCAGCCAAAAAAAAACATGGAGAAGTCAGATGATGATATTAGACACTATGGGCAGTGTTGGTGGATGCACATGGCAGTAAATTTAAGACAGAGAGTGAGGCTTCATTTTGAGATAATGTAATGGACAGGTGGGATATTAAAAATATTTGTAATTGATTGCTATGTGTACCAAATGTTAATAAGGGTCATCTTTGATTTCATAAGTCAAACTTAAGGCAACTAAATTTAGAATACATTCAAGAGTCATAGTTTGGACAGTTTCGAATGAACAAAAGATCATTACAAGTGTCATTGGCCATTTGATAGGAATAATTCCAAGGCAGCAAAGACAGGGTACAGAAATAATGGCTCAGTAATGTCCACAAGCGATAAAAACTATTTGGGTAACATCAGAAAACAGTTAAGTGATGAAGAAGATGCCATATAAAGATAGAAAGAAATATATTGTAATAAAATGAACATAACAGGAATAATGGCAGGAAAAAAAGGATACGAATATGAAGTAAATGTAGCAAAAGCACAGATAAACGATTATTAGATCACTTTAGAATGATGGTAAAACAATTTACAAAAAATAAGGATACAGAGAGAGAGAGATGGAGAAGTATGAAACAGTTAAACTGAATTTGGAATCGCATACGTAAATGTGGGTATGCAAAAGAAATATTTCTTCTCAGGAAGACTGGAAAATTAGTAATTCTGCAGATTAGAACATTTGAACTGATTTTTTCCCTTTCATAGATGAAAATGCTT
Source organism: Protopterus annectens (assembly GCF_019279795.1). Classification (NCBI taxonomy): domain Eukaryota; kingdom Metazoa; phylum Chordata; order Ceratodontiformes; family Protopteridae; genus Protopterus; species Protopterus annectens. Next base: position 217,514,023 of record NC_056741.1, on the reverse strand, counting down.
TGAAACAGCTCATAAAATGAAAAAGTGGTAAAGGACGGGGATAACTAGAAGTCAATCTAGCTAGAGTTTAAAAGACAAGACCACTGACTTATCAATTTGCTCTCAAAGGTAGGAGAGAATCACCCAGCTCAATGATATAGGGTGGTCAAGCCCTGACTACAACCAAGATGGCCCGTATGTAATTAGTGGCTGAGAAGCTGGATGAGCTAGATACGGGAAGGGATGGAAAGAAGTGAGTGGCTGATACCAATCTTGGGGGGGGGATAAACAGTTAAATTTCAGATATTTGCCAGTGACAAAGGTCAGTCACGAATTGGAGACATAGACTTAATGCTCCTAAACTGGTGATATGGTGCAGTGGTACAGCAGTAGCATTGCCGCCTCACAGCAAGAGGCTCTCTGGTTCAATTCTCAGCTGGAGTACCTTCTGTGTGGAGGGTACATGTCCTTCTTGCATTCATGTGGGTTTTCTCTGGGTACTTCCACATTACAAACTCATGCATCTGGAGTGTTTCTCCCAGGGTCTCTGCTGAAAATTGGCTTCATCCCCAGTTGGACTTTCCCGGTAAACAAATCTTGAATAAATAAATAAAAATGTGTATGAAGATGCATGAAGAAGCATGGGCATATGAGGTTGATCTGGTTATGGTGGTGCTTATATAAACCCAAATTTAGTAGGTTTGAGGCTAATTTAGTAAATGCCGTTACATGCTGAGTTAATAAAGATTAGATTAAAGGCTTAGCTCTTGTAGGCTGTTAGAAGCACAGTGCATTGTCTGAGCCAGGGATAAATCAATAGCAATAGCAGCCTTCCTTTCCAAGTGTCTTGAGAAACTCCATTTGGACTTTTGAGAAGGTAAGGCCACAGAAGGCTGATGGACATAGTATTCAATAATAAATCACCCTAAATATACTATTCTATGCTATAATATACTATAATTACATTGTATGTGCCCCAAAAAATAATCTATCAATTGTTAGCTACCACACACTCCATTCCTCTCCGGTCCACCCCACCTTCCATAACATTCCACAATATCTTCTTAATCATGCATCACACTACATCCCCAACAACTCTCCAATTAAGTCTCCCCTCTGACCCCACATAACAGACACAGTCATATGCTTCCCACAAATATCTATAAAGTTCTCCTAAAATGAGTTTACCTCTTTATTCTACTACTTCTTCTGTAAAGTACTATTGAATCCCACTGCATCCCCCCCTCCACTCGCCTGCTCAGTAATACCCCATCCCACTACCTGACCAGTCACCTGCTCAGTAACACCCCATCCACTCCCCCTCCAGTTATCTGTTCAGTAGCACCTCATCCCCACTCCCACCTCCACTCACCTGCTCAGTAACAAATGCATATAGCATATGAAACACAATGGACCAAATTAATGGTCTTATCACATGGCATAATCTTGATCCGGTAGTTGTTATGAAATCTTGAATTAAAAAATATAACCCTGATATTCACCACTTCATATTCTAACACAACTACTACTACTTAGATGCTAAAACTGGAGCCAAAATGGAGGAAGAACCATCATACTTTACAAAGCCCACTTAAATGTTCAACTGATATTTGAAAGAAGCCCACCCTCTGACTGTCTTCCTAAATGGCTACCTGTCAAAATACTCAATAAAAATAGCAAAGCTGTCAAAGTCACAGTGGCCTAACTTCCTTCTACCCATGCTACTTTAGGAAACTTCAAAACTCTTAGCCTAACCACAAGTTAACACATTTATAATCCTTTAGAACTTGGAGACTTTTAACCTCAGCCTGCTTAACACCACCCATAATGATGCCATAGACATCCTAATTGACTACAGTCCAAAACAATTATTTACTTATGTTATGTATTTATTGCATTTGCTTTTCTTGGATACTCTGCCTGGGCATACAGAGTACCCCTTTTCAGTGGAAGCCCAGGGAAAAAAGATCCACAAAAAAAAGAAAAAAAAAAGAAAAAAAGATATTGACAAATTTAACAAATCGTTTTAACATAGATAAGGACATAAGACATTCACAAAGGAATAGACCACAGCAGCATATCTTAAGATTATGAGATCAATCATATCTTTTAGAAATATAAACAATATACATACCTAACTCAACAGCATATATAGCTAAATCAAAGTAAAGTACATTTTCTTTGCATTTTACATGGTTGTGTATGCATAACAGTGAAAAAAAAGAAAGACATGGAGGAGAAGAGGAGATTTTTAAGGTATTAAGTGGTGAAGAGAGAGGGTGCAGTATATTTTGGGCAGAAGGAGAGGCACTGGTAAAGAGAGCAAAGGATAGGGATAGTACACTGAAATTAAATATGTGGAGAAATGCAATAGGTTACCGAATATTAGGTTACTATGATATAGTAAGTAAATAGACTAAAACAATGAGTAAAAAGGTCAGAGAAAAAACATTCAGTAAAAACTAAAAGAAAATTCTAGCCAAACTAGAATTTAAACTGTGCGATTCCTCAAATCTCTTGTATTAGAAGCACATGGGATATATATATATGGGTACATTTCAATCGACCGACAAGTCGGAAGACCGACATTCACTCCACCGACACATTAAAACATCGACAGCGCAAACACGGACATTTCACAGGTAAGACTTTTAAATTCGCTAATCATGCCTACCACACATGCATAACACTGCCACACTTCCTAAACCATGGTAGGCTTGATTAGCGAATTTAAAAGTCTTACCTGTGAAATTTCCGTGTTTGTGCTGTCGATGTTTTAATGTGTCGGTGGAGTGAATGTCGGTCTTCCGACTTGTCAGTTGATTGAAATGTACCCATATATATATATATATATATATATATATATATATATATATATATATATAGATATATAGATATATATAGATATATATATATATATATATAGACATACAAATGAAAATGACCCTTAAGAACAGCTGGTATTTCAGCTATCTGGCAATTTTGAATGTCTGTGACTTTTTTTTCTTTTTATGTCACATAATAAACAAATTCAGGCCAATAAAGCCAAACCCCACTAGCTGTGGGCATACATATTATGGCCTCAGCACATGTGGACTGTTTGACTAAGCATTAGAAACACAGGTCTGTTTTACCCAGGTGATGTCCATTACCATTAGGGTGTCTGCAAAATATCTCAACTAAAACGAGTAAAAAGGTCACACAGAAAAAACAATCAGTAAAAACTAAAAAAACAAATCTAGCCAAGCTAGAATTTCTACTGTGCGATTCCTAAAACCTCTTTTATTAGAGGCACATGAGATATATGCAAATGATCCTTAAGAACATCAGGTGTTTCATCTATATGGTGATTCGGAATGCTTATGACTTTTTTCTTTTTAAATCATCTAATGGACAAATTCAGGCCAATAAAGCCAAAGCACTATAGCTGTGGACATGCATGTGTCAAAGGAAAAATATACTTTAAAAATGATCAATACATGGTAGGTTCAGGTTAAGGTACTTTAATCTTGCAGCAAGGAGACAAAAACGTGCTAATACAGAGTTTGTCAAACTAGAATCAGGAAATGCAGGCATTTTTATACATTTTCTAATAAGACATTGCCTACCAAGCTGATGTAGTAAATCACATGTTTTAACATCATCATTTTGTAGTGCTTGTTTATATGATTTTCTGCTTGTACTATCAATTTTTGTGAGAAACTTCCTAAGAAAAACAATGTGGCCTTGGCTACCACCGGTTAGATATATGCAATGTTACCATTCAAGGTACTATGGCTAATTTGAGCACAAAGCAAGTATAGATTGCAGTTCATTTCTCCAACAGTCCTTTGTCTATGTTATCTCTACCTTCTGCAGCTGTGCGTGTTCTCATACTTCGAACAGAGGTGATTGTTTAAAATCATTACATTACAGAATATAGCATTGTTCATTCTTTGCTTCCTGACCTAGCAGATAATCACCTGCTTCTCAAGTACATTTCCAAAAGGCATAAACATGAATATTGCTGTGCTAGCAATTACTAGGATAGAGGGCATCTTGCAAGTTCAGAAAGCACACTGCAGTTTTAAAAGCATCTTTTAGTCTCATATGAAATTCAGCTGTATATAAAATAGTGCATATAAAATAGAATGAAAAACGTGTTAACTTATTTAGTTTCTAATTAGCATTAAGCACACACATTAATACATATTTTTCTAACATTTCCCCCCTGTTAATACTTTTTAATTTTATTTTCAAAAGAAAAAGCAGTTTGCTTCTTCTCCTCACCTCTTTTATTCAGGATTTGCAGTTAAGAGAGTCATTCAGTTTAAACTTATGAAAGTGTTTCACTTTTCAACAATTCTTCAATTTCAGTACTTTGATACAAAGTTTCAGAAACTGATATATCTATAAACTCTTTGATTAACTTTTTCATGCAGGGAATACCACAACAAATGCATGCTCCTAATAGGAGTAATCCCAAAGAAATGGCAATCAGGATGTTTTTTAGGATGGAACCCCAAACAAATTCTTGAAAAAGTCCGTCAGAGGGTTTGGGCCTGGTTTGGTCATGGTCGACACTTGCTGGATCACCTCAAGATGGTTGTTTATTTCGTGCTGGTTGTCAGGAATGTACGAACAGCATTTTGTTGGATTAAAGTGCACATACCACCTCTCACCGCTAGGGTGAAGTCGAGAGCCATGCGGTTCTGAAGCACCACAGTTCTCATAGCATTTAGTTCATCAGTCACTAATTCAAGAGCAGAAAAAGTTGCATTGCTCATAACTTTGAGAAGTTTAGACAGTTTTCTCAGCTCCACAATCAATTTCACTGCGCCATATGCAGGGGCTATGCCTGCCCATGATATAATGGTGTCACTCAAGTCCATGTGTGTTAGTTTATCTTTGTTTTTTACGGAGTTATGGTTTCTCCATACTGCTTCGATTCATCCTACTGGATTCTCGGGTCTTTTAATCGGACTTCTAGGTTTACTGCTGACCTCTCTGACGTTTCGAATTTTTCCCTGAGGCAAAGCTGCAGTGTGTCGTATGGCCAGAACCAGGTAACCCAAAAAACAACTGCCGGACCAATTCTCAGGTAGCCATTTATATGCTTTTTTCCCCACAAACAAAATAACAACTTTTTACTTTAGTATTGATACAAGCTTGCCCTGCATGAAACATTTTCTTATCAATAATAGAAAGCTGTTTTAAAAGAACAGGATTATGTTGTATCTCATCAACACTCATATGCATTTTAGTGGAATATGCATCACAGTTTGTATCACAAATAGTTTTAGTCTTACTAGGTTTAATATAACATTTATAAGAAATAGTCACATTGCAATTGCTCCAACCCACCTGAATAGTGTCATTTTTGTAAAAACATACAATCCCTTTTTGTGTAACAGATAGGTACAATGCTATTTTGTCTTGTGATTTTACAGGTGTAGTATCAAAAATCAAGTTTTCCCAGGTCTCATTGACCCCTAGGGGGACAGCAGTCATTAATAATCCCCTGTATGCTGTCGGTATAGCTGTACAAATCCAGCAGTTCGAAACATTGAAAGGCTCAGCATACACATATATAATTGCTTGGTAAGTGTTAAAGTTTGGATGCCAGTCTATGAGTAATGCATCATGTTTGATCAGTTCAATTTTTGTGGCTGGGAAAAGGAAAGGCCACAACAAAAAGATCAATGTTATCAGTATAACTATCAGAATAATCATGCAATTTTTTTGAGGTTGTTCTCCATCTCTGTTTACTCTATACCTGGTCATTTTGTTCTCGTTGTACAACAGTAACAAGGTTTTTGTCCAGTTCAAAGTTTTTAACCAGTTTACAATGTGTCAAATGAATCCAGGATGCTCGCTCTGTGATCTTGACTGCAGTGGGTGTCGACAGTAGTACCTGGTACAGCCCTTCCCACTTCAGAGAACTCCAGTTCTTTTTCTTCATGACCTTCACTCAGACCCATGCGCCTGGGGCTACTGCTGCTTCTGATGGTCTGGTTTGCTCTTTATCTGAAACAGAATTTAACTGCAAAAGTTTGTTATTCAAAAATCGCCTCATATACCCTGCAAGCGAACTGTCAGCCTCTTGCTCTGCAGGCATGAGAGGTTTCCACTGAGGTGTATAATATGCCCTCCCAAACAGAACTTCAAAAGGAGTTAACCCTTTTGCATTTGGAACAGTTCTCATGCTCAACAGTGCCAGAGGTAGACAGTACACCCAGTTATTTTGTGTCTCACTAATCAATTTCCTAACCTTATTTTTCAAAACCCCATTATGCCTCTCTACTAATCCTGCAGATTGGGGGTGGTATGTGCAATGATTTTTCAGAGAAATCCTGAAATAACGGCTGAGTTGTTGTATAGTTTGATTTACAAAGTGTGTGCTGTTGTCACTATAAATCTTTTCCGGTATGCCAAATCTAGGAATAATTTTTTTTTAACAAGGATTTTTGCAACAGTAGCTGCATCTGGATTTTTTGTTGGAAAAGCTTCCATCCATTTGGAAAACATATCTATAATGACAAGGCAGTACTTCTTATTTTCGCATTTGTTCAGCTCTATAAAATCCATACAAATAGTATGGAACGGATACGGTGGTGTAGGGAAACTCCCTTGCTTAGGTTTTAATGCCCCTTGTGCATGATGCTTGTTACAAACATGGCATGCTGCACAAAAATTGTTTGTGTAGTTTGTAAATCCATACGTTGTAAACACTCGATTCACTAACTGTACCATCCCCCCTGTTGAGACATGGCACTGCCCATGGCTCAACAAAGCTGCATATTTAAACAAGTTAGACGGTAAGATTGTTTTTTTTTTCTTTGGAGATGTACAGTCCCTTCTCAAGGATTGCTCCTCGTTTTACCCACTTTTGTTTTTCTACATTTGTAGTAAGTGTCTGCATTGTTTTTAACATTTCTAAGTCTAAAATCTCAGATGGTTGCAATTCCTCACTCAAAAGAAATACTTTTGAAGCTGAAGCTGCTTGTTTTGCAGCTGTATCAGCCCTCGCATTACCTTTTGAAATTTTATCCTGTTACTTGGTATGAGCTACGCATTTGCAAATAGCTACTTTCTGAGGTAACTGAATAGAGTCTAACAAGTCTAAAATAAATTGCGCATTATTAATTGGTTTACCAGTAGATGTTATCATTCCTCTATTTTTCCACTACTGCACAAAATCATGTACAGTAGAAAAAGCATACTGACTGTCAGTAAAAATGTTCACTCTCTTACCTTTTGCCAAGGTACATGCCTTTGTCAAAGCAATCAGTTCTGCTGCTTGTGCAGATAAGTTGTGTGGTAAAGACTTTGCTTCTAAAATCTCAGTATCAGAAACTACTGCATACCCCACTAGATTCTGTCCTGTAGGACCCGTCCTGCACGAGCCGTCCACATAGTATGTCACCTCAGCATCATCCAAGGGAACATCTGTAAGGTCTTTTCTAGGTAGTGTCTTTTGCTCAATCTCCTGCAGGCAGCAGTGTGGTTTGCAAGGCTGACTGATTCAAAGTTGTGCATCGTTCAGTTGTCATATGAGGTTGGCTCAACAGTGTAGTCATACAGGAAAGATGTCTAGCAGGAGAAAGATATGCTACTTTTTCTTGCAGTAAAATAATCGCGACTGCATGAGGCACTCTCAATGTGAGAGGGTGGAACAATACTACTGAGGCTGAAGCCTGCACTACCATTGCAGCTGCGACTACTGCTTGTACACAGTGGGGCAAGGATCGCGCCACTGGGTCTAGCTGTGATGAATAGTAAGCTATGGGGCGTTGTTTGTCCCCATGCTGTTGTGTTAACACTGATGTCATATAACCTTGCTTACAATCTACAGTTTGGAAAAATCGTTTATGATAGTTTGGTAATCCTAAAACTAATGAAGAAGATAACAGTTGTGAAGAAGATAACAGTTGTTTCAATTTGCAGAAAGTTGATTCTGCTTCTGGTGTCCACTGTAATAAATCTTGTGCTTCCATAGGCTTTTTGAATATCAAGTTGATCAGTGGAGCAGATTCCAAGGCATAGTTTGGAATCCAACTCCAACAAAAGTTAGTAGTACCCAGGAAGGACATCATTTCCTTCTTGGTAGTTGGTTTAGGTGCTTGTAATATTGCTGTTTTTCTGTCTTCATTTAATATTCTGCCTTCTTTGGATATTACATATCCCAGGTATTTGACCTGTTTTTTCCAAAGTTGCAGTTTGTTTTTGTTTACCTTGTGTCCTTGAGTGGCTAAAAATTGTAATAATGCTATGGTATCCTCTCTGCATTTTTGCTGAGTGGGGGCTGCCAGCAGAATGTCGTCTACATAAAGTAAAATCTGACTGCCTTTCTGTGGGATAAATCCTGCCAGGTTACTTGCCATTTCTTGTGCGAATATTATTGGGCTTTCACAATATCCCTGTGGTAGCCACGTATATGTATACCGTTTCCCCTGAAATGTAAATGCAAACCAATGTTGGCTGTCAGGGTGTATCGGTATTGAGAAAAATGCATTGCTAATATCTACCACATAAAAATACTTTTGTTGAAGTTTTAAATCATTCAATAAAGTGTGTGGATCTGGCACAGTAGGTGCCCTGGGTATAACTGCGTCATTTACAGCTTGTAAATCTTGGACCATATGCCATTCTCCATTTGCTTTCCTAACAGGAAATAAGGGTGTATTACATGGTGAATCGGGAGATTCTATCAAGACTCCTTCCTTAAGTAAGGCTACTATTATAGGTTTGATTCCTATTTCTGCATCCTTTCTCAAGGGATACTGTCTTTTCTGAGGTCTAAATGCTGAATTTGGTGTGATAGTAACTGGTCCTGCTGTACGAATAAGTCCAACATCTGATTTCCCTGTTGACCAGAGTCTCTGGTATGTCTCGTAAGGCTTTTTCCTCTTCCTCTAGTAAGAGTGCTACTCAGCTATCCTCACTTGCCTGTGAGTGTACAGCTGGGTGTGTCTGCTTTATCCAATTTAGTTTCTGCTTTTGTACTCCCTGTTCAGAAAGTTCTAACTCTGTCTGCCTTTCCCACCTTGTGACTTTTTCTCCTAGGTCTGCCCACTTCACATTTCTATTTTTAGTTAAACTCACATGTGGTAATCGATTAAATTTGTAAAGTGCTAGGAATTCCTGGGGCAATGAACAGCTTACTACACTGTTCCCTTCTGTGTCCCAGTACACATTTCGTAATAATAATCTGTTAGCATGGTTTCTAAACAGTTCTTGCTCATATTCTTTATCAGGTTCTGGTTTGCTACAGTAATATAGAGTGCAATGCAACAAATGCTGTTTATTAGTGTCAAGGGAGGGGGATTTACTGATGGCTATGTTCATCAGTTCTTCTGTTACTGCCCCTGGACTGGTCGTAACTAAGTCCTGGCTGTACCAATGAAATGTTTCTCCCTCCAGTCGCACCACAAAAGTATCCATTTGTCGCTGTGCTTCCATACCCTGCATAGTTGGAACTACGCCTATGACAAATATCTGCATTAGGTCTCTGCCCAAGAGATTCACTGGGCATTTTGCAGAAACAACAATTTTGCTTTTCTGGGTCATCCCTGAAACTGGGTCAGTTATCGCTAGGTTGTGGGAGAGTGGCTCCCGATACAGCTGTCCATTAGCTGCTTTCACTAATATGTAGTCAAGTGATTCTGAATTTTCTGGTAGTTTGGAAGGATGTATCAGGGTCCGTGAAGCCCATGAGTCACACAGGAATTTAACTTCCCTCCCCTCTACCAGAAGTGTAACTTCTGGTTTTGTGTCTGCTAAGTAGAGCTCTAGGTTCAATAATGCTAAGTCCAAAATGTCATTTTCTTCATTATCTGTGATTTCATGCACATCCTCTACCTCTTCTATCATGCCCTCTACCCCTTCTACTACATTTGCACTTGTCTTTTCTTGTTTATTCCTTTCCAGTGATTCTTGACTACCATATAGTCAGTCCTCACCCTCCTTGTCTTCTGTGGTTACCTTTTTATTTTGACTGCAATCTCTTGCTAAATGTCCCTTTTTCCCACATTTAAAACATTCACCCCTTTTCTTTCTCTCTTCAAAGTCCTCTGATCGTTTATCAGATTGTTTGTTTCCCTGTGTATTTTTCTTACCCTTCTTCCCAGTTTGTACTACAAAGACTTCTGATCCATCTTCTACTGCAAATACTTGAGTTTTCTTTTTCTTTTTTGCTATTAAAATGCCTTTTGGTATGTCTTGCATATTCAAGTAATGATTGTAATCTACCTGTACGATGATCTACCATGTGCTTTGTAATAAAGCTGCTAATGGGTGCAATACTGCCTTTCAAAAATGCATTCTTTAGCTGCTGCTCATATGGAGAATCATGTGTTTGGTCTTCAGGTACCTGCATTCCACAATGGTTATTAAAACATTCTAATAATCTGGCATAATATCTATCAACAGTTTCACCTTCTTGCTGTATGCATTGATTAATGCAAGTCCAATCAGCCCTAGACTTCCATTTCTCAGAGATTCGGTCTGTCAGGCCTTTTACTCTGTTGTCCAGTTCTGCGTTACTATGTGGGAGTGGTCTAAGCTCTGCGTCACGGGGATTCCAGTTGCACTGATCATGTGCCAATCTGGACCTACAATTTGTCTAACTACTTTCTCTACTTCCTCTCCATTCAAATGGTAACTTAACCTCATGCCCTGTAAGTCTTCTAAGAATTTTCTAGAATTAACTTTTGGATGGGGAATTCCCTCTGTGGCTTTCTGGATATCTTCCGGTGTCCACGGTCTATACACTAGAAGAGTTGGTTCCTGTCCTGCCTGTCCTGCCTGTGGATTTGGTACTTCTATGAGTGGACATATCTCTTCTTCACTCATAGCTTGTGAATTTTTATTCACTTCATACAATTCAATATCCCCTCTTAAGTTGCATGCTCGAGACCTGGTCTCGATAGGATCTCTGACAAATGGTTTTGGTTTTGCAGGAACAACTGGGTATAGCGGAGGTGGATCAGCTTGTCCACTCGCTTCATATTCTGGTAAGGGAAGCAGAGGGGGCGGAGGGGCTGTTGCTATTACCAAGTTATTGTATTCTTTATCTAAGAACATTGCTTTTGAAATTTTAATCTTTTGTTCCCTGCGGTTTGCTTCCTCAAGCCACATGTGTGCCTGAGGGACTCCTAATTGTCGTTGCTTTTTTAGCTGTCCTTTCGCATCTGTTTTAAGTTGTCTAACAAGTTTAACAAGTGAAGATTTATCTAAATTACCATCAAATTTGTATTTATTAACCCATTTTGTATAATACCTAACATTATCGGCACGCTGTAATTGCATGTATTTCGCGTCTTCGGTTAAGGGCGGGTCTCGGGAACTTTTTGTGCACTGATTTCCCATGTTGCCTTAGCTAAGTTAGAAATTGTTACGTAACCCTTTTTATCATGTGGTACCATGATTTACACCTTTTCACAGTTTATCTAGAATAACTGCCTACCTATTCTGTTTCCCTGATCTATGACAAGACAGCAATCTTTTTTGTCCCTGATCTGCACATGCAAATCTCCCTGACAAAAACAATAATACTGTAACAAGTCCCTGATCTAAAACAGAAAAAAGGTAAATTCCTCCTTACCTGACCCTCCATGTGTTGATCCCACCGGAACGTTGACTCGTCTTCCAATCACAGATCAGAAACAGTGGCTGGCGTCTTTTGAATGACAACTCAGTCGGAGGTCTTTCAAAGCAGAAGAACCAATGTGGCTACTTCTCCATACGGGTTCATGCCACCGGGCCCAATTCTGTCTTGAGCCAGAGTGAGAGATATGTTTCTGGTCCGAAGGACCAAACTGTGAAAGGAAAAATATACTTTAAAAATGATCAATACACGGTAGGTTCAGGTTAAGGTACTTTAATCTTGCAGCAAGGAGACAAAAACGTGCTAATACAGAGTTTGTCTAACTAGAATCAGGGAATGCAGGCATTTTTATTTCTAATAAGACATTGCCTACCAAGCTGACATAGTAAATCACAAGTTTTAACATTGTCATTTCGTAGTGCTTGTTTATATGATTTTCTGCTTGTACTATCAATTTTTGTGAGAAACTTCCTAAGAAAAACAACATGGCCTTGGCTACCACCGGTTAGATATATGCAATGTTACCATTCAAGGTACTATGGCTAATTTGAGCACAAAGCAAGTATAGATTGCAGTTCATTTCTCCAACAGTCCTTTGTCTATGTTATCTCTACCTTCTGCAGCTATGCGTGTTCTCATACTTTGAACAGAGCTGATTGTTTAAAATCATTACATTACAGAATATAGCATTGTTCATTCTTTGCTTCCTGACCTAGCAGATAATCACCTGCTTCTCAAGTACATTTCCAAAAGGCATAAACATGAATATTGCTGTGCTAGCAATTACTAGGTCAGAGGGTATCTTGCAAGTTTCAGAAAGCACACTGCAGTTTTAAAAGCATCTTTTAGTCTCATATGAAATTCAGCTGTATATAAAATAGTGCATATAAAATAGAATGAAAAACGTGTTATCTGGTTTAGTTTCTAATTAGCATTAAGCACACACATTAATACATATTTTTCTGACAGCATGTTTCGACCTTGTTATAGTCGCATCAGCACAGCACAAGTGGATTGTTTTTTTAAGCATGACCAGGCCTGAATTTGTCCATTAAATGACTTAAAGGGAAAAAAGTCATGGGCGTTCATAATTGCCATATAGCTGAAACACTTGATGTTCTTAAGGGTCATTTGCATATATCCCGTGTACCTTAAATATAAGAGGTTTGAGGAATTACACAGTGGAAATTCTAGCTTGGCTAGAATTTTCTTTTAGTTTTTATGGAATAGTAAGTAAATAGAGACATGTGAAAATGTAATAGGATGGCAGAAAGTTTCATATTTTCAGTGTTTTTTACTTTTACTTTTGACAAAGTGATGGCTGTTTCAAGTGGCGGTAGATCACATGTGCCTGAGAGGTGCCTGAGAGTTGCTGTTTAGGGAAATTTTAAACAAATTTGTATTTTCAGTTTGTCTGATGCCTAGTGAGCTAGAGTTCCAGATTTTTGAAAGATGTGAGAAGTACAATAAGTTTCTTTGTTTTTTTTTTTTAATTAATTTTTTTTTTTTTTTTTTTGGTTATTGCTAATAGCAGTTTATCCAAGAATCACAGTGATCTAGTAGGGTTGTATAGGGGTAGGATGTTGTTTAGGTTTTGACATTCCTCAGTTACATATATAAGACTTTGGGTAGTAACCAGTTGTGAGTCCATTAAAGTATGCTTTAGTTCTAGCCACTGAAGCTGTTTCAAGAATATACAGTGATGCGTCCTATACTTATGACTGGCTACAAACTTGGCTACTGTATCGCAGCATCACTCTAGTGTAGCGAAAGAAGTAGATTGCAGGTTAATGAGTATAGAAGCTGCATAGAGGAGAGTAGGTAGGTGGATGCTATGTTTATTTTGGCTTTGGCAGTTAGACAATGTTTTGCCTTGTGGAGGGGGCCTAGCTTTTGGTGTGTTTTTTATATCATGCATGTATGAATGTATGTATGTATATATGTATATGATAGTCATATTTTAGATTTTTGCCAATAATGATGCCTAATAGTTTTGTGTGGGTTACTTGTTTAATGATAGACTGGATGAGAGAATGTTTTCTGAGCTGCTAGTGGTTTAGGGGTGAATAAGATCAGACTGAAAGAACTCCAGCTCCCGACTGAAAGAACTCCAGCTCTATTCAGTCGCTTACCGCTTGCTCAGAGGTGACCTTTGCCTAACATACAAGGCCATGTCAAACCCAGATTTGATGAATATGCTTCACCTCAAAAAATCTAGATCCGTCAGAGCCACAAGGGCGGGAGACTTAAACCTCAACACGGCTATTAATAGGACGTGCTGGAGGGATAGATTCATCACCCAAAGACTCCCTATGCTGTGGAATAAAATCCCGGTATATGTGAGGCAGAGCACCTCGCTGGCCTTGTTCAAGAGAAATCTTGACCAATGGATGGGAGATCGCAGATATACCCCAGGGATTACCTCAGTGTCACTGCTCAACAGAGGCACAGCAAAATAATGGGTATAGTTCCCCATACTAAAGGGGTGGCGTAAGCCACAAAACTATGGGCTAGGCTTGTAAATGCCCTCGGGCAGATAGCCTAGTATAAACCTATGAACCTATGAACCTATGAACCTAGTTCTTGTATGGGGATTAATAGTAGTTGAGAAGCCAAGCCTCAACAGAATTCTTGAATAAGCAGTTTCAGCTTGTCCAGGGTTTTGGCAGGACATATAACAGTGGAATTGTCAGCATACTGTATGGTAGAAACTTGTTTGGCTTCAGTAAATAAATACATTCTTAAAGTTGTTAAAAATCATGGACCCCAGAATTCATAATTGGTGACTCTGGAAGTTACAAATGGGAAAGGGGAGAATTCAGTTTTCCTTTTAACTGCCTGCATTCTATTGGTTAGATAGTTTTTGAACCAAGGGAGTGCTGCTGGTGAAAGTCCTAGAGAAGATAGTCTAGCTAATAGTATGGAAGACTGTGTCAGATACCTTGGACATGTCTAGGAAAATCACTATGGTAATGAATTTAAAGAAGTGCAGTTACTGTGCAATGACCAGAGCAGAAATTCTTCTGAGTTGAGGAGAGTAAATTCATGTCAGTTAAATAATTAAGAGATAACCCCAGGATTCATGAAGCTTGCGCCAGGCGCAGGCGTAGCATAGGCGGTATAACGCCAAATATGACCACCGAGCGATTCAGGTACGATCCAATTCCACGTGCACTACCGGCGTACACCATATCTGTGCAGCTCTCAGCTCATGTATGCTAATCACCCCATGCACAGTACTGCAGCATGAAAATGAAGGTACATAGCGATTCATGAAGTGGTGCAGGCATAGCGTAAGCATACAGAAATGTAAACCAAAAATAAAAATGGTTTACATTTTTCCAAACAGAACATCGGAGCCATGAAAGTGGACCAAACTTACGTATTACAAAGTTAACATATGCCAATGGCTAAATATACAGCCAATGGCATAAAAAACATAAAAAATAACATTTAATGTCATGGCCACACTAACGCAAAGTACAACCACAGGGCATGTGTGCGCAAACGGGAACACAAGGAAAATATGTACAGATGTCATAAAATTGCAATGTAACACAAATCATGATTTTACCATAATAGTCAATGGTATGCATGCTACACCACAACCAAGCTGCAAGGGTTGCTAAGGGTCTGTAACAGTGTTTGGCATGGTAACTATGAATTAGTAGTCAATGCCATGCAAATGAGGCAAGTAATACTGAATTGCAAACGTCCTGCCGGCCTAAGGATGTACCATATGGTGCAGCACTACAACACCGAGGAGTGGTCTGGAGGTATACATGACATCAGCCGTGGGGTGTGCCACCGTAGCTGTAAGCAAATTGGAGCAATGCAAATCTGGGTTGCCTGTTGCTAAGCAAAGCCGCAGGATAGGGGTGTGGATGTAGGTATTGCTTTGCTTAGCTGAGAGCACACATGTTACCCGAAAGCACATGTGTACGTGGATGACAACGTGCCCGAAACCTGGTAAGTGGCCGCACGCGCCGCACACCACAGCTCAAACAGGAAGTTTACGGGAAGACAATAAGGAAATGCTGCAGTAGGGTAATTGGAGTACAACTGAGTAATTAACACCTGTTAACTCAAAGTGGGCCATTGATGGCAACTAACAAGGCTGCAAGTAGCAACCTGCAGAACAGGATAGGGGAGGTGTCGGATTGCAAAGAAAAGAGAACTGTCACCGCAGAGCAAAGCAAACCTGCAGTAGATCGGCTATAGAACACATTTCGCAACACAATCCTGGTTTGGGAAAGTACAAAATAAGAAAGCAGGCTGCTGGATGCATGCCCGACAATGGGAGGGGAATCGTTAAGAAAAGTGAATGCAAGGGCAAGAGGTGATCCATGGCAGCTAAATGTAATTCAACACCAAAGGCACCACAATAGCAGTACCTGTGGTAAAACACATAAGATACCCTGCAGCTCTGATTGTACATACACACCCTATGACATCATCAGTGTTCAAAGCACAATAGTATAAAGTGTGGAGGCACCTCACACACACTCATGTATTCCCAAACACTGCACCATCGATGTAAACAGATGGGGAACTTTTACAATATACTTGGGAGCTGCCATAGCTGTGATTCATCACCATGTGTTGGAGATGGAAGGTGGTGTAGAGGATGATGCTGACGACCACCTCAGGCCCCGGAGGAGGAGAAGAGTGTTCAGACCAAGGGTAATCTTCCAGGGGCTACATGATCTGGAGATAGTAGAGCGTTACAGGGTGGACAGGGACATCATACAGCAAATTGTTGAGCTGTGCCGGCCAGGCCTCAGATCCAGAAACAACAGAGGGGAACCCAACCCAGTGGACATGAAGGTATATGTAAGATTGAGAATACTAGCCACAGGTACCTTTCAAAGGCCAACTGGAGATATCATGTGGATCTCATGGGCATCAGCATCCAGGGTACTCCACCAGTTCCTGGATGCCATGTTACCACATGCCAATGAGCATATATACTTCCCCCGAACTCAGGAGGAGTTGGCCAGCAATATGCGTCTCTTCCACCATGTGGCAGACTATCCAGAGGTACTGGGTGCAATAGACTGCACGTACATACATATCAAGTCACCACACGGTGAGCATGGTAGGTGCTACATAAACCGCAAGGGATACCACTCCATCAACTGCCAGGTCATGTGCAATGCCCAGGGCATTATCACGGATGGGTGTACTGGCAGTGCTGGAAGCTATCATGACTCCCACATCTGGCATGCCTCACAGCTGTATCAGGTATTTGTCAGGGGGGACATCCCATATGGCCACCTTGTGGGGGATGCTGGCTATGCACTGGAGCCGTGGATGATGACTCCCATCAGAAATGCACACACACCCATGCAAGAATGCCATAATGAGGCACATGCACAAACCAAAATCATCATAGAGTGTGTGTTTGGGATGCTGAAATCACGGTTCCATTGCTTGGACATATCTGGTGGAGCCTTACAGTACTCTCCAGACACGTGTGCCCACATCCTCATAGTATGTGCTATGCTACATAATATGATCCTGCGGAAACAGCTGCAGCAGGGACATAATGGTGAAGGCCCTCACAGCCCACCGCAATTGCCAAGGGCATCACAGGCACATAGGGATTCAGACTATGAACACCCTGTGCCAGCCCCAGTAGGCAGATGGAGGCATGCCCAATATGCCCATGCCTTGGCAAAGAGGGAACGTATAGCACATACACTGACAGTGTAGGCCCCTATGGCTGACACACTTCTCCACCTGCACACACAATAAAATGGATGGCACACATACACGACCACCTGTAAATTGTTATGTATAGGTGGTCTACTGTGTGAATCCTACATAGGCAGCCCTCAACTATTGCACACACAACAGCTATTGGAACAAGGTTAGTCAACACCTGAACAGTAAACGAAGCTAACAGCATGTGTTGATACTGTATGTATAGGTTCCTAGGTACATTGGTAGGTACATGCCTGATTGTCAGAGGCCACTCATCAGCCTAGGCAAAATGTGTCTGCTGTCGCCACCCCATCGATTAACTAACTGTCCCTCTGTGGAGTGGAGCCAATTGCAGGATTCATGGGTGTAACCACTGTTCCCCACCTACTCTGTAAGGATTCCCTGGTGTGTTAATGAGGGGCTCCATATAATGTAATCAGGGATGTAGTTCCAAAGCATGGGGAGTACTCATGACAGGTATCCGTCACCCCAGCATTCTCCAGTTATGGCTGTGGCAAGGTGTAGCACATTACAGTGTGTGGCTCACTGTGACATGGATTCTAATAGCTGGAGCACATCCATTAAACATCACTTGGACATACCATTAATAGGTATCATCCATATGTAAACTAACTGAGTTACACATTTGTTTGCAATATGGAGGAACAGCCGTAGTACAGTCCACATACAAAACACCATAACACTTGTACATATCCCAGATGCCCAAGTGGTAAAGCCACTGACTGTGTCGTGCATGTTCCTGGTTCCACGACCTGCAAAGGCTTTTACGTAATTCTGATGCCACGAATAATGGATGTTGGATGCAGCTCATTAGAGCACATTTAAGCACATGTTAGTGGGTTTATGAGCCAGCAAGTGACAGTAAGCGTTGTTTAAATATGACTGCACGGATATGCGCAAAACATGTCTAAGCTTTGCTGAATATCGCGCAGATCACTGTCAAAGATGGCTGAACAGCTGAAATCTGCGTTATTCACCCTTGTACTAATAGTGCCTGCTCTGAGAGGTAAAACGACCACTGCCAGGAGTAGAACACGCAACCATGTACACAATCACCTACCACTAAGCTACCTGAGATGTACCAACGGCAGGTGTGTATTGTGACAGGTTAAAACACAAAAGGGCAGAGTTCAGGAAATAGTATACACTGCCATGTACCCACCGAAAGGTGTGTTCACTCTCTCTCTCTCTATATATATATATATATATATATATATATATATATATATATATATATATATATATATATATATCTCAAATATAGAGATAGAAAGGGTGATAGAGAGATATATGTCAATATATACGGATATGCATATATCTGCAAATATATAGATAGGTTAACAACATGTACACAACCATGGAGGTACAAATAAATAGGATACTGCCAACTACCGAATGGTTTACATACCGACATGCGTAATCACGAGGCTTAAAGACCGAAAGACCACAGTACCGGAATACTAGAACCGCGAGTACTATTATCACGATGTTAAGGGACATTTAGTTATTGCTTCTGGTGCTGCGGTCCAGGTAGGTATGTGTTTAAGTGTGTTTCTGATAGCTGTAGTGTATGTAAGTGTGTGTTCTGAGTGCGGTGTGTGTTTCTGTGGGACTGTAATGTGTCCGTTTGTGTTTGCTTTGTGTGTCTGTTCGTGCTAACTCGGAGGTACATTATTACAGTAGGTGTGGTCATAGTTGGCCTTAGACATAGGGTTACCACCTGCCCCACTTTGAGAGGGACAGTCCCTCTTTGGGCAGTTGTGTCCTGACAAAAAAAATAATAAAAAGGGCAAATGTCCTGAGATTGAAGGACATAATTATGTCACATATTTTATGTAATAGTTGCATAAAATAGTTATTTCTGTATCTAAAATGCCTAAATGTTGCAAGAAACATAATAAGCAACTAAACTGCTACAAGAATAAGGTTTTATTTAGGAAAAAAAGTTAAGTTCTATCCTTTGTACTGACCATGGGTATGTGTCTGTCTCTAAAATCCGATGTGTGTCCTGCAAATGTCCCACTATGGACATTTGAAAAGGTGGCAACCCAACCAAAGAGGTTCAGTCACCAACACAACTCCAATGAGTGCAAATGTCTGTGACAGAAATACATGAGACAGCTTTCTTGTAGCAACATTTCATTACATATCAATGTATTTCTGGAGGGATTGAAGGATCAACATCATCTGCATGCTATATAGGAACCAATTAACAATGGCTTAATGAATAAGCCTGCAATAACCATAGTATTAGTCTACTAAATGATAGGTCTTCAATTAGAGAAGGAGCCCTCACACACATATGGAATATGTATAAATGCAGTCCCCACAAACCTTTATCTGCTATGTACACCCACCTACATCTCCCACACTTCCGAAACAATTGCAATACAGACTGTAATAACATCACAAACATCCACTCACTCAACAACATCTACAGAAGCCTTGACATACCTTGTGAGAGAAGCACTGTAATGGCACTATGTGAAATCGTTGCTGTTGTACAATGGAACAGATGCTGATGTTACAGGTTTTATTTGCAATAGTCCCATATCAGACGGTTGAGATAACAGCTACACTCACATGTAGAACTACATCCTCTAGCCATCACACACAATCCACGGGGGACATGAAGTCAAAATATCTCTGTGTCTCTCCATATAGCAGTTGCAATTCATCACAAACAACACATCCAGGCTGTCTTCCTCGAAGGTAGGGCAAAAGGACAACGCCCAAGTGGATTATTCAATTATACCCCACTGTTGCCATGTAATTGATTAATGGCATAGCTGCACAGCTGATGTGCATGTAATCATTTACTCCAGAACACCAATTGGTGGCAGGATACCACATGTTACTGATATCTACGTATAAAAGGATGGCTTGCCATACATTCAAATCATATGCACATACCATAAAAACGTTGAAACAGGAAAGGAGTAAGACTGATATTTTCGTAAACTCAGACCACTAAGAAGACATGTAGAACACTCGGTATGTTACTGTATGTAGTGCCTGTTCTGTATTAATGAAAGTGTATGCAATGCATACAGTGGGAAAAGGTATTATGTAGTGATGTATTGTTGAGCATAGTAACGCTTGTAGAAATTGTGTGTACTGCTGTGAGCCACAAGGTAAACACCTCATACACCACAAGGGATGCTACATAAGGGCTTTAAACACAGCAATTCCACTCCAGCTGTTGTCAGTGGCAGGGTTTGTCCAATAAGTACGTGCTATAACAGGGGATAATATATGTTGATATACTGTAACAGTAGACATATGTATGGGCGCATAACTGAGAATAACATGTCTAAGGTGGTCCTGCTGTGCAATTATGCTTTGCATTATGGGATATTGTTGCAAAAATGTGAAATGAACAGTATTGTAGGTAGATATGTCAGAAAGTTTACATAGCATTACTGTTATATTATGCAAATATCAGGTATGTCTATTGGCAGGTACAATACATGATAACAGGATACATATGGCTTGTAGTCACCAGACAGTGTAACAACATGATAGCTAATTGAAATGGAAGAGCTACTCAATTATCCATGCACAGACGGCATGTAATAGCTTCATAGGTTCATAGTTAGGTACTATGCTGTCTGGCCAAGTCCAATCATAAACCCAACTACAGTGTTTTCATTTGCGGCACCTCCCTAGGTTAGTGTCCTGTGCCTGTGAACAGCAGAGCCATTTGTTTCCTGCACCTGTGTACAGTAGAGCCACTGCAGTGATCCCTGGCATACATGTCTGTCTCCCATCCACCCATTGAGGTATGTCTTGAAGAGTGCTAGTGAGGGTCCCTGCCTGATGTACATAGGAATCATGTTCTAAAGCATGGTGAGTGTCCGGTTCAGGAATGTATCCCTCCAGCATGTCCTAGTCATCGCTGCGTTTGGGTACATATCCCAGAGCATGTTGCTCTCAGTGGCTTTTGCTTATGTTGCTTATGTGGAGCATATCCATCAATATTGTTTTGGACATGGGCCTTGTATGTTCAGCAGAGATCACCTCTGAGTATGCAGTATGCAAATGAGTACAGTTGGGGTTTCTGTAGTTGAGCTGCGTACGTCATCCTTCGGAGGTCAGTAATCCTCTTGGTGTGTTAATGTTGTGGTATTTAAAGCCATTGCTGTTGTCTCGTAATGTACACCCCAAATGGGATGTTGTACCCTTTAACGTGTTTCATAATTCAGGAGTAGAGAGGTACAATGGCTGCCTTTGTTCCGGCTACAAACCCATTACAGAGTAGGGTGGCCACGTAGAAGGATATCCATGCCACCTTGCCAATATTGTTATCAGAGGAGTGGGTGCTATCTACTTGGGTTCTAAGATCCCTTATAACGTCTTATGTATGCAGGGGACTACCACCTATGTGATAATCAGTGGGTGATTGTTGTAATCCAAAGGGGACATCTATGCACCTTGTGGCATGCAGCTTGAGGCCATGTTATCGACACCAGGTATCCGTCACAGTGACACCCTTATGGAGGGTGTCTGTATCAGCTGGTGAATCAATCATGGCCCCTAGTTTGCAGTCATCTACAAACCTATTCAGGGTAAGTCCTTCTGTGCCAGCCTGTACCTCAGAGAAGCATATACCGAACATGAGGGGCCCTATGACCAAGGACTGGGGTACGCCAAATGTAACTGATTTACAGTAGGAACTAGGGTATGCTACACTCACTGTGTGGGTCCTGTCCATGAGCCACTTTGCATAACATCTTGTGATGTAGGGGTTGATGTGCAGGTGGATGTGTATGTTGACAATACCAGAATAGGGAACTGTGTTGAAAGCCAATTGAGAGGACAAGGTAGGCTGTGTGGACCTCCTTACCCTCATCTACTACCTTGGTAACTATCTCAAAGGACTCCACCTGGTTTAGGAGTCATGGTCTGGCCCTAACAAATCCAAACTGGGTGGTATTAAAGGTTTGGAGGCCACCAATGTCTCTGTGAATGACTTCCATGATGATGTGCTCCATAGCCTTGCAGAACAGTCTAGTCAGGCGTATAGGGCAATAGTTCCTCTGGTCCATTGTGGTGCCACCTTTGTGGAGTGTAATAACTGTTGCTGTGTGCCATTCAGGGGCCACAATGCCTGATACAAGGCTATTAGTGAATTTAGTGCCCAAGTGGGGAGCCATTTAGTACTGAGGTTTGTGTAAATCGCAGCCTGGGATGTTGGACGGTCACATGGAGTCTGTGGTCCAGGCTTTAGAGAGTGCAGCTTGGAACTGTGTAGTTGTGACTGCAGGGACTCTGCATTGTTCCTGTATAGATTTGGGCCCTTTAGGGTGTGAGAGGGGTAAAAAGTTAGCACTGAACCTATCTGCCAGGATGTTGCCAATATCAGTCAGTTCTGTAATGTTCATGCCTAACCACTGTATGTCAGAGCAGATGTGGGTATCGTCATTGAGAGTAGTGACATACCTCCATAACACTTTGTGGTAGTCCTTAGAATGAGTTGCAGTAATGTTTACATAGCTAGCTTTGGAGGATGTGATAAGGGATCTCAGATTTCTACTGAGGCTGACCAGGGAGCTACCCCACCCATGGGATTGCACTCTACTTTGCAACAGTCTCCTCCTTCTGTTGTACATTATGTCCATGGCAGTGGACCCCCAGAGTGGAGTCCGTTATCTGGTGGGTACCATCATGGCTCTGTTTGGGATAGCATATCTAGGCAGTCGTGTAAGTGCTAATGAAGTGCAGTTGTGTATGATTCAGCGTTTGTAACTATATTGTCCATCTGCATGGGTGTCATGACGTTTACTACTGCTGTCATAAGAAGCCTGAAGTTGGCTTTATATACTTATTGTACTGTGTTTTCCATGAAGGGTGTGGTGCTGGGATGTGGATATCAAGGGTGATTAGCATACATTCGGATATGACCAATGAGGGGATAACCCCAGGTGTGGAACACCAGTCACATATGTTGGTAATGTCCAGGTCTAGGATATTGTTGGCCCTGGTGGTGGTGTGGATAGGTTGATCCAGCCAATTGGAGGTTATTAATCCCAGAAAGCGTTGGCCTAATGTGTCGGTACATGAGTAGGTATCCCAGTTAAGTGTGGGGTAGTGTCAGTCTCACATCAGTAGTTCCTGTTTGAACCCTACTTTCCAGTACACCAAGAAGTGAGAGCCGTTAACCATGGGGTATGGTGTGGAATCCGTAGCAAGCTACAATTTGTATAGCAGTTATGGCCACAGTTAGTCGCACTTGGATTACCTCTGATGCATTGTGCTAAGCAACCAGCCTGGAGGCGTGTACATCCTTGTGAAATATGGACACACCTCCACCGTGGGTGTTCCGGTCCTGGTTACATGACTAAAAGGTGTGGTCTGCGTAATAGCCTGTTAGTGCAGGGGTGCTCTCAGGAGCCTAGAAGCAGGTCCCAGTCACTGCAGAGATATCGAAGTGGGCCATTACAAGTAGTGCCTTGGGTGAGTGCGTTTGAGATGAAGATGTCAGGCATTGAGTAACATAACCCTCCGATTTTGCTTGCCTGTTCCTGTTATGGTGGTGAATATGTTATTTGAACAGTATCTAAAATAGGCACTATAGGAGCAGCAAGAGCCTTAGACGTTATCCGTAATTCCAGGGCTGACAGGTGCAGGTCATCTGTGCCAAAGCATCGTTTTCTGTCGACCATGTCATTCAAAGCAGACAGATACTGGATACCATTGGAATGACACCAGAAGCATAGCCAACTGTTGAAGTGAATAATTCAGTCGTTGTACTGTGTTATCAGTCTGGGCGAATGCAGAATGCTTCTCAGGGCTAGGGCAATACCTGCCTGGGCTACAAGATCGGAGAGCTATTGCATGTCTCTGTACATGTAGTCCAGGAAGTTACTTCTCAGGGCATTCACACTAACATGGAGAATGACAGTCATATTGTACCTGTTGAGGAGTGACCTGAGTGCATAGGTTATGTTCATAGGTTCACAGGTTCATACTAGGCTATCTGCCCTAGGGCATTTATAAGCCTAGCCAGAGTGTGTTTGGCTTTCGCCACCCATTTTAAATTAATTTTGCTATGCCCTTTTTCGAGGTTAGTATACTGTGCCTCTGTCTAACAGTGACACAGAAGTGATACCCGGGGTAAACCTATGATCTCCCATCCACTCATGAAGATTCCTCTTGAAGAGAGTCAATGAGGGACTCTGCCTAACCTGGACTGGGATTTTATTTCAGAGTGAAGGGAGCCTCTGGGTTATGAATCTGTCCCTCCAGCATGTCTTATTTATTTCAGTGCTGAGGTTCAAGTCTCTCGAGCACGTAGCTCAATGGGATTTGGATTTTCTGAGGTGCAGCATGTCCATTAATTCTGGGTTGGACATGGCTTTATACGTCAGGCACAAATTGCCTCTGAGTAGGTGGGGTGCCACTGAGTAGAGCTGGAGTTTCTTTAACCGGGCAGCATATGGCATCTGTTTGAGCCCTTTGATCCTCTTGGTGAGGTACTTTTGGGGTCTTTCCAGTTGCTGCAGGTGTCTGGTAAGGTACATCCCAAAAGGGGCATTGTGCTCAATTATGGGCCTGATGAGGGATGAGTAAAGAGGCACGATGACCTCCCCTGATCTAGATGTGAATCCCTTCATAATCAGGTGGGCTATATAAAATGTTTTTCTAACCACTTTGGCAACATGGTTGTCAAATGAGAGATTGCTATCAACTTGGGTCCCGAGGTTCTTCTGTACTTAATGGATTACCACCTATGTGGTAATTTGTGGGCACTTTGTTTTTGCCAAAGGGGATGACTATACACTTTTTGGCATTTAGCTTGAGGCCATGGCACTGGCACCAGTTGTCTGTTTCTATAAGGCCCTTTTGGAGGATGCTTGTGTCAGCTGGAGAGTCGATTATGGCGCCCAGTTTGCAGTCATCTGCGAACTTGGTCAGCCACAGTCCTTCCATGTTGGCCTGTACCTCCGAGAAATATATACCGAACAAGAGAGGTCCCAGGACTGAGCCTTGTGGGACACCACTTGTAACTGGTTTGGAGTCTGACATGGCTCTAGCAATTCTAACCATGTGGGTTCTGTCCTTGAACCAGTTTGCAGCCAATCTAGTGACATAGGTTTTTATATTTAAGCTGGTGAGCTAAAACTATAATGTCCGAGTGGGGTATTGTATCGAAGGCTTTTGTGAGATCCAGGTAGGCTGTGTGGACCACCTTCCCCTCGTCAATGGCCTTAATGACTGTTTCAAAGAAATCAACCAGGTTTAAGAGGCAGGATCTGCCCTTAACAAAGCCGAACTGGGTAGGATCCAGTGTCTGTAGGTCCCCAATATCTTTATTTATGAGGTTTGTGATGATCCTTTCCATAGCTTTGCAGACCAAGCTAGTCAGGCTTATGGGGCGATAGTGTCCAGGATCCATTGAGGCACCACCTTTGTGGAGAGGGACCACTGTTGCTGTACGCCACTCTTTGGGTACATATCCTGTAGTAAGGCTGAGACTGAACTGTAGTTTTATGTTTGGGTTTACCTCTTCTTTTAGTTCATGTAGGATGCAGCCCAGGACACCATCTGCTCCCATTGATGTTGTGTTTTTTGCTTTGGAGAGGGTGGCTCTTACCTGAGCATCTGAGATATCAGGGGGGGGCAGCACTCTGCTGGGATAGATATTTGCCCTTTTGGTGGGGGGGGAGAAGTTTGCACTTAACCTGTCAGCTAGGATGTTGGCAATGTCTGTGGGTTTGGTGTATTTTTTGTCATTTTGGACTAATTATGAGCATATCTGAGAATTCCCACCCAGGTTCCTAACATAACTAAAGAAAGCCTTGTGATTATCCTTAGTGTCCTGTGCAATTTTTCTCTCGAAGCTGGCCTTAGACGATTTTATGAATGCCCGAAGTTTTTTGCTATTACTGATCAGAGATGCTTTCCCTTTTTGGGATTTTGCTCTATCATGTAGTAGCTTTCTCCTTCTATAGTATAGTTTGTTTATGGCTGGGGTCCACCAGACAGGACGTCTGCCTTTGGAGGATTGGTTCTTGGGTTTATTTGGGATTGCATGATCCATGCATTCCTGAAGGTGTTCATAGAATGCGTTTATAAAGGATTCTGTGGTCTGGGCCGTATTTTCCACAGGCCCGGGGACTTTGAAGGATTCCACCTCAGTTTTAATGAGTGTGAAATTTGCTTTAGAGAAGTTTTTCACTGTGGTTTTCTGGGCAGGGGGTGGGGTCGGTATGTGAATATCCAGTGAGATTAGTTTATGGTCTGATCTTACCAGTGAGGGATACACTTCTGGTCTGGAGCACAGAGTCCCCATGTTGGTGATGATCAGGTCCAGTATGTTTTCCAGTCTTGTGGGAGTGGTAACAAGTTGTTCCATAGCATTTGAGTTTATAAATTCTAGGAACCTCGGAGCTAGAGTAATGCTCCCAGTCTATGTTTGGGTAGTTGAAGTCGCCCAATATAATGGTGTTTGGAGAGACCTTCATATTTTCCAGTGTTCTCAGGAAGGCCGAGTGGGGTTCCTGGGTTTGAGAGGGTGGTCTGTAGCAGTCTATAAACTGGAAGGCAGTTTTCCCCACTGTTAGTTGCACATGGATAGTCTCTGATGCTTCATGCTGTGCCACCAACCTGGAGGTGTGGGTATCTTTGACGAATATTGATACTCCCCCTTCTTTTGTGGTTCAGTTCAAGTTATGGGGCTGAAAAGCATGGTATGAGGTATAACCTGATAGTGCTGGGGTGCTCTCGGGGGCTTTGATCCAGGTTTCTGTTACTGTACAGATATCGATGTTCTCCATGCTAAGGAAAGTTTCGAGTGCATGCATCTTGAGGTTTAGAATTCTGGCGTTGAGTAGCATTACTCTTAGTTTCTTATCCCTTGTCATACCTATGGAGGTGGGTTTGTTTTTTGAGCCTTGTCTAAAAAAGGCACTATGGGGGTAGCAAGAGCCTTTGCCAATATCCGAAAGCCCAAGGGTGACAGGTGCAAGCTGTCCCTAGCGAAGCATCGTGGCTTGTCGAGCATGTCATCCCAGGCTGACAGGCATTTGATCCCCATTGAATGACACCAATACTTAAGCCAGTTGTTGAAATTGATCATCTTGTCTTCATATTGTGGCATCATTCTTGGTAAGGGTAAGATGCTACTCAAGGTCAGGGTCATACCGGCCTGGGCTACATGCTCAGAGAGCTCCTCTATGTCTCTTTTCATGTAGTCCAGGGCGGTACGTCTCAGGTAATTCACACCAGCATGGACAATGACTGAGTCATATTTGTACTTGCCTTGGAGTGACCTGAGTGCTTGTGTTATGTGGCGGATCCTAGCACCCGACAGGCAGCTCACTGTGACCTTCTCCTTGTACAGCCTGGTGAGCGGGACGTCAGTGTGCCTGACGATAGAGTCGCCTATTACAAGTGTATCAGGTGTGTTGTTTAGCCTTAAGGGCTGTGACTGTTCAGCACACTGGCTTTGTGAGCTATGTGTTGCACGTGTTTTGTTTTGGGGTAGCGGTTGCTTGGGTGTCTGCTTTGGAGGTCTCTGCTGCTTAGGCAGATTTTTATTTAGAGCCTCCGAGTATGTTTTTTTGTGTTTATGTGTTTGGTTTACTGTTGTGGTAGGTCTATGTGAGATTGGAATTGTAGTGAGTGTGGTTTCCTTCTCCTCCTGACTGGTTATGCCAGTACTGAGTTGAGAGAGCTTAGCCTCCAGTTTGGCTATATGGTTGCATCTCTCACATGTGTTGGAATTTGTTGGGAGGAGGAGAGGGTTGTCTGTCTACATGAGGCAGTTGTAACATTGCCTCAAAATTCCCAGAATCGCCAGCTGGACCGGAGAGGAGATTGACAACTGTCCTTTGGACATGCTAGAATAGTATTGGGAATTCCTTTATAATTGAAAAAAGGGCCAATGGGGAATAAGGTACTCAAGGGGAGTTTGTGAGGGTGTAGTGCTTTTAATTTTTTGGGGCTGACTTAGTGAGCAAGTGCCAGGTAACTTAAATGCAATGTGTTACAGGTAACTTAAATGCAAAAATGACAAAGAGTAACTTTCTTTCAAGTGAAACAAGGAAATAAGCACAGTAAGCAATGCAGATATCACTAGGGATCCATAGATGCGCTGAAAAGCCACGTTTTAGGTGGAACTAGCGTTTCAGGGAAATAACAAGCAAACAAACAACAAGCATACAAACAAATCTAGATTCAGCAGGCCTAGATCTAGTCTATGCTACAGCAAACAAGGTGTACCAATTTCAGTAAGAAGCAGTTCAAATATGCAGGCACTATAAGCCTTTAACCAGAAATTCCCAGCTCAGAAGGGCAGAGTCCAGCCTCTCCTCCCACAAGAGTGTAGACCATGAACCCTCTTAATGTAAAATAACTGGCCTGAAGCCCAAGTGCTTAAACCAGAATTAATACACTTTTAGAATAACAGACACTGAGCCCTCAATCAGCAGTTCCCAACTTAGAAGTATGTAAGCTACCTGTTCTGCCACTACAGTGCAGACCACAAACCTTCTTAATGTAAAACAACTGGTCTGAAACCGAAGTGCTTAAACTAAAAGGCTTAGAATGAGTTACACCAAGCAGTAATAAATACAACTGAGTACTTTTAAGATGACACAAAAGCAAAATAAAGTAGGAAGAAACACAAATACAGTAAAAGCAGATAATTTTTTTATTTTTATTTTTTTTCTAAGAGGAAAGAGGGAAAGGAAAGAGAGAAAGGAGTAGCAGAAACTAAGCTGATTGGCCTTCTCAAATGTTCTCCCTGTACTGGGTAGAATGAGGTAATGACACTAGACTGGGAGGAGGGTCCCAGATCAAATTTACACTAGGAGCGGGCAACTGCAAAGCCACCAACTATAAAAACACTATACCAACAGAGAGGAAGGGTAGGAAACAAACTGCAGAAGTGTTTCTCACAGCTGAAAAGCAGCAGTGAGCCTTTAAATGAAAGTTTTAAACAGCTAAAGGAGCCTCTAGAAAAAAGAGTTTAACTGCAACAAGTTATCAGAAACAAACAACCCAACAGATGCTTAATAAAAGTGGACAATTTCCAGTTAATACCTCACACACAGTGAAACTAGCTAGAAAAATACACAGTACACAAAGTGCTATAAATAACAAAGAAATAAAGAAAAAATAAACAAAAAAACAGGATACTTAACGTTATATATTATAGCTCCGAGTTTCCTCAGTGTCTTTCCTTCGATCAGCTCAGTGTGAAAATGTTGCGGATCCTGTTACACAACAGCCAGATGAAAGTGACTATCACCTTGTGTAGCTTGCTGAGTGGGACATCAGTGTGACCGCCTACAGAATCACCTATGACTAGTGTGTTGGGTATGTTATATCACCCTATTGGCTGTAGTTGATGGGCACACATGAGTCTGTGGGCTATAAGTAATTGGTGTTGTGTTTGGTGATGGGGGCTGCCTGCGTTTCTGCTTTGGAGTCCTCTGTTGCCTACACAGAGTAGTATTGAGAGGCTCCGCAAATGTTATAGTCTTACTATGTGTGGCCTGTGGTGGTGGAGATCTAGTGAGACTATGTGATGATCCCCACATGATTGTCAGGTTCAGTCTGGGTTGGAGAGAGTATTACCTCCAGCATGGCTACATATGTGCATCTCCCACAGGTTGTAGTGTTGTATGTTAGGAGGTGAGCATTGACTGTGTTCATGAGACAATTGCTATATTGCCTCATGATGCCCATATTCATCATATAGACAGGCGATAACACTGAGAATTGACACTTGGACATGCCTGAATATTCAACTATTTCTCACTAGATATGTGAGGTAAGTGTGTACAACAGCTGTTGTACTCTAAGCAAGCTGGAAATGTAAGTACAAACAGTGTTTACCTGTAGGAAATTGGTAGTATTGAGTGCTATAGTAATTAGTAGCTCATGAAGTGCTTACATGTTCTGAACAAGTGCTGAGAATGAATAAGCAATACAGACAGGGTGTCAGATAACATAAACTCATTCCCCCCCCCCCCAACAGGTACACAATCACATATCCATGAACACTACAGAGCCCCTGTAACCATAACTATGATGGTACAAGGTGCACTCAGGCTGCATGTGACCTGTCCACATCCCAGATTGTATCATACACATATGGCAAAACAGTTTGCTCTACACATACACATCATGTAAAACATAGTTTCATGTCAGTCTGTGAAAACACTGAATGGTGCACACCAACAGTTATCACAACCCAGAAAGTGGAGACAACACTCATAATGGGAGGCACTGCACTATTACCCTGCTGAGTCTGGTCTGAAAGTCCATGAATCTTAATCAACGTATATGTTGCTAGCAGTACAGATGTAGATGACAGTACGGATGATTTCACACTGCATATCATACCTGTGACAGGTCATAGGACATCATCACACATGCTGTGTTTCACCTACACTCAGTATACTAGATGTACCTTTGTATGCCACAGGAGTGTTCTGCCAGTGGCCTGTTGACAGAACCAACACTACAAAAGGTGTCTGAGTGACATGTGCATATCACACCAGTGGCAGCTACAGCAAAAAAGGGTTAATGTTTTGTACTCCCCCCTCATTGTAGCCCATACCACACAGACAAATGGGAGGCATCTGCGTATGTAAGTATGTGAATGGCCATGACCTAGGAGAAATAGCTGACTCAGTGTTGTGGACAACATACAGAATGGGCTTTGTGGGTGAGGTGCGTGACATATGTGCATGATCTGACAGCTGCATATTGCATTGTCATGGCTAGGTTAATAACCCTGTACCCATGAACTACCACCTAGGCAGTGGTCAACATAATGGACACTGTGTGTAAGGGATGGTGCTGTGCAGTTTACCTCCCTGAGCTAGTGACATCACCAGGCCTATTAGGTAGTCATAAGAGGCAACCCTATTCATGACACGGTGCCATCCATGAGCATGGAGATCTTTGTACAGCCATACTCTTCACTCGAGTGACCTATATCTGATCAAATATCACCTTTAAGGGGTATTGCCCATGCTTGGATGGGCGCCACCAGCCTTCACAATCCTCATCTCCACTATGCAGCATGCTGCCTACCCTGCATAAAGGCATGTCCAACACTGTGATGTTAGACATGCTACATGTACATATCCTGATCTGAAATACAGACGTCATGGACAGCCACCTTCCTAGTACAAGGATCGCCACATGCTGGGCAGATCCCTGTGCCATACACATTACATACTCCTGCCATACTATGCAATCCTGTCCAGCAAAGCTGCACATTTCATCTCTGTCAGACATGGTGTGATGACCACATGGTAGATGTATCATTAACTGTCTGGATCAGTTATGTGACACTGATTCACCTGGCGGCGGGAACATGGCTGTCAGATACAGCTAGAAAACCTTACATCCTATGCTCATACATGGCCCAGGGCATACACACTACTACATGACCTTGGCCGTACATGCTATAGTTGATAACCATCCCTGCAAATACCATCTGGCTAGCCATTGTCCCATGTGTATCACATGTGCAACACAGGCGATACGTGGCAGGATGTTGAACTGCTGTACAGTGCCGTGTCGATGTATATGGCAAACCACATGCATGTAAAGGTTTCCATGCACATGTCTGCATTGTTACAGGTCATGTCCATTAAGGCAGTGTATGTGTTGATATGTGACATATGCACAGCATCAAGGTCAACAGCATTAATGTGGACACATCCAGGCATGTGCTGATAGGTACGAACACCAGTACAGGCAAACAGACATGCCCACAACAAGACAGCATTCACATGGAGTATGAGCAATGTAATGAGGTGACACACACATATATGGTGATAATATCCAATCCCCATCGGGTGTTACATGTGTGTGACACAAGCATGTCAGTGGTGTCAGTGTCATGAAGATTTGCAAAGACAACTTTTCATATGTACTAAACGTAATACACATGCATGTGCAGCTGTATATCTATGCATCTCTGAGATACTGTGACCTGTCTCCATCATTATGTCTTCCAGATATGCCTTGATCAAGACTGCCAGCATATAGCCGCTTGGAGGATGAGGCCCTCATACCTTACCTCCGGGATAACTATGAGGTATTGTTCAGCCATGTGCCACAGCATGCCCAGCAGCGTGATGACCTGTGGCAGGAACTTCGCAGGAGTGTTAATGATGTGGGTGGCCATAACCGCACCTACCAGCAGGTGCGCAGACACTGCACAGACCTGATCAGACATGCGAAACAGCATGCAAATGCAATCACCAGGGAACAAGGTTCAACAGGTGGTGGGCCACCGACCCAGCCCCCACTCACATGTAACGAAGAGCTACTGGCCAGCCTGGGATACCATCAGAACAGCATCCACAAACTCTAGCTGCCATCGTGGAGGTGAGTGTCTCCCAACCACCGAGCCTGGAGTTGCCTGGTAAGTCACTACTGCACATATACCTATTATATCCCATTTAGTTGCATGTGTCACTGTACAATATGCAATGTAACATCATATGCAAGGTATGTTTACACACATGCCACATACTATAGTATGCTACTCTGTGTATGCACACATGTGCATACTCCATAGTATATCCTATTGTATTGGCGAATGTGTTAACATGCACATTGCACCCTGTAGCTGTCATGGATAATGATCATACTGCTGTGTCACCCCTATATAGGTACCACTGGCATGCCACAGAGACAGCAGGCCATTGCAGGTGAGACAGTTATCAGTATCAAGCATGTTAATGCACAGATCTATTCGCCATGTGGCCAGTTAACACATGTACACATGATGTATGGTCCAGTCATGATATACAGGTTGCATCTTTAATCAATCACACTGGCTACCCATGTGCAATACATACAAACAAAGTGAAACACTGACATGAAACCACAGAAAGTGTCATTTCTAGATGCGTGGACAGCTGTGCATACAATGGTGGACGTGTTGTTCAATGTAGGAATATGTAGTATACATCAGAACAACAAATGTGGGGTACGCAAACAGTACTACACAGTGAGCTGGAGTATGGGCAGCCCACAGGATTCACCATTGTGGAATATGCCCCTGCAATGAGTGCACACATTGTGATGTGCCATCTGACATGTCCATGACATGTAGTGGTCCGGCTGCAACATTGTCTCACTATCCCATAAAACATACCCCTCATGCCAAACATACAACCCTTTGTCTGCATAACCCTGTGGACAGTGGAGTATCTGACATCTATGGGTGTATGTCATATGGGACAACACAGACATGTGAGATAGATGGCCATCACAAACATTTGGCCAACACATGTTCACACATGGCCATGGAGGATGACCAGAGACATGTAGCAACACACAGTAGATGTGATGTGTATGTGTGTACACCCTGTTGTACATTGTCCACACATGGTCCAAATATAGCCTTTGTTGAATGGTTATATAATAGATGTGGAACACTGGACATCTTAAAAGCCTGTGCACAGCTTGTGGAGGTGTCACTTAATTCGACCACATAAGATGTGTTGAACATCATGACTGTGTCACAGCATGACAGTAGTCACCTGTACAGCATCCACATACATACACAGACACCACATCAGGCCACAGATACCGTACATTTCTCTTGCTGCTGTTGGACATCACTGTCAGCTGTGCACCTTGTGTGTGTGGTACATAAATGTCATGTGGGACATGGTGTATTGACAAGTCTGCCATGTCTGGACATGGTTGACAGGCAGCTAAGAAATGTTAGCAGTTGTGCAGGGGTGTCATCCGTATGTCTTTCGGTGACCAGTCACACATGACACATCATGATTTAGTGTGTATACACCTCAGCGACGTGGGTCACAATCCACAGTGTTTATGTATTTTGTATGCACACAGTCATGGCTATGCACTGTGTGTGTATTCCACACTGTATAGCAGTAGAGATGCCTCATGATTCCATGCAATGGCACTGTGTCTGTACTTCACACTGTATAGCAATATAGATGCCTCATAATACCCTTCAATGGTCATGCACATCTGCTAAAAGTGCATTCTATCTGTAGGACCTGTGGACATCACTGTAATGTGACACCATTACACCGCTGTACATGTGTCAGGACACCATTGTGTCAAACATGTATGCATGTCAATGCACACATCAGCAGATTACATGTCATACTACATGTTAATATGAAGGTCATATGCCTCACATCAGCCATGTGTACTGTTAACCTGTGCTGGTCCACATGGTGTATCACAGGGATGCATGCTTACTACCATGATTGTGTGAAATGCATAGCGTCTGCTATAACACATGCTTGCTGTTGTGTGCAACCCAGGGATGTATGATAACTACCACTATTAATGTCTGAGCTGCATGCCGTCTGCTGTATCACATGCATGTTGCATGCCTTCTGTCAAATCACATGCATGGTGTGTGTGTGTGTGTCTGTGTGCCTGTGTGTGTCTGTGTGTGTGTCTCCTTTGTAATGTAGAGTCTTTGTTTGCCTTCACAGGTGATGTAGGTGCGTTACCCTACTGCGGTCCATCTGATGTTAGTGTCCCCACAGACTCTAGCAGTGATGATGAACATATGCTTGAGGTACAGGCAGGGTTGTCAGTGGCTGAATCTGTGCCATTGGTTGCCATTCCACCTATATCCCCCTCTTCCCCGCACGCAGTTCTCATGCCAACACACACCATCACCAGTAGTCATAGAGGAAGGACAGTTAGCGTGTGTTAGCTTGGAACAGGAACATGTGGTGGCTATGGAAGGTGTGTCTTCACACCATGGTGTCAGTCAAATGACTGCAGATGTGCCACACAGGCATGTGGCCAGTGCTACTTGTAGGAGGACCTCTGGCCGACATGCACCTGCAGGACAAAGCGCAGCAGCTGGTGTCACCATACGCATGTTTCAGACTGTAATGGCGGCACAGGCATGTGCTGAATGGCAGAACAGAGAAGGGCAGAGGCTTCAGAGGGCTGCTATTCATTCTTTAAATGACAACATCCAGGCATTGGCAACAGCAGATTGCTGAAGTTTTGGACAGATGATTGGGTGACATGGTTGTAATCCTTGACTGTGGCATGACAATCTGCGAGTGTGAGCTGTCTGTGCTGGAACATCTGATAGGAGTGAGGCGTAGGGCATGTGGACATAGGCCAGCTACACCACCTGGTGCAGGTCTACCTGAATGAGCTACCTCACATGCCCGCTCCCATAGTGCTGGTAGCAGCAGCAGTGCAGCTGGTGCTGCGCTGTCCACACCAGGACACAGGAGGCCACGTGGACGTGGCCCTGGATGGTCCCAGTGGGGACACAGTTCCAGTGGACATGTGTCATCGGACAGTACCCAATCTGTATCTCTGCCTGGTAGTGCCCGTGCAACCCCTGGCAGGTACAGGTCATGTGGCCGAGGCTGGACACAGTGAGCTGTAAATCCTGGTCTGTATAATCTGGAGCTGTCAATAATACCCTTGTGTAGGCTGGACACATGGCAGAACTGTGAACACATACACGCACACACCAGAAACATCTGTAGGGCACCGCAACACTCACATGCATAACAACCACACATTGCCAATTAGATCACAGGCCATAACCCACACACATGATGTTATCCACTGGTGCAGACTAGGTCCCTGGCAAACATTATCACCCTGTGCATATGATGATGCCTGTGCCGCATCCCTGTCATCCACACCATCGGTGCAGGGACATGCTCATATGGTCTGATGCACAGGGTGAACAGAATAGAGAGATAAGTTTATAATACAATTGTTGTGTACTGTTGACACACAGCAGACATACCATGTGGTACAGGTTTAGATTGCATTGTTTTATGTTCACAGTATGTGTCTTGGTAACAACAGTAACAGCATGTTGGTAATGATGCCCTGCTTCCCTCCTTAAGGTCTAATTGCATATGCCGCTAAGTACCAGTGGTTGCAGTTTCCCATGTGTAAATGTAGACTACTCACAGGCATGTGTGGCAATACCAGCATGCTATACATAGCCTCAACCTCACTGTTAGAAAGGCTGACATTCCAAAGATGTCTACACATCTACTGATCCAGGAGCATGTGAGCTGTGTACTAAGCTACAGTGGCTAGAGACGTGACATCCATACTGGGTGACATCACAGGTACAGATACATGGTGCGGGGGGTTTACACAGCGGTCTAGCTGATGTCAAGGGTAGAGGCCAGTTGATAGCATGAGGCCTCACTGTGTAGCAGTAATACACATTCACATTACAGGATGAGAACACACAGACACACACAGACACACATATACACACACAGGTATTCGCACACATGTATTCAGACACAGTAACATGCCCACACTCATGGGGTCAACGACAGTATAACACACACACTTGATAGTGTTGAGGTGAGGACCCCTGCCTATGTGGTAATCACCATTACAGTACTGTGCACCCACATGATGCGGCACAGAGAATGAACATGTACAGGTAGTCAGTAATGCCTAAGACCGATGGCATCAACAGGGTAGTAGGTTACATCACCTGGAGGGGTTAGGGGTCCTATCTTTTTACTATGGTAGCATACATCCTCACTCCATGGACCAGACAGACATACATACATACACACACACACACACACACACACACACACACACACACACACACACACACACACACACACTGTGGAGTCCACAGTTGAATTCACCTATGTCATGCACATACAGATAGCTAACGTGTGTGATACACACACCACCCCTGCCTTTGTCTTGCTTTCTACACTGCAGTATGTACAGATTTCTACAACAGTGTACAGGGGTGTGTAACAATTGGGATGTATTCCCCACCATACATGGCATATATGGACACACAAGCAAACACACATGGCAGTATTGTGAATCAAACACCTGCTATCTTATGATACGTCTGACAGACATGCAGTAGTATTGCCCGCATTATAATGTGTACCGACGTTACCTTCGGCAATTGTGCTGCTATATGCACACGGGAGGACTTAACTGTTACAGGTGTTAAGTGATTTACAGTCAGTGACACCCTGACCACTGTGTAGGTTGTATGTCTTCACCTTTAATTAACAGAAACATAGATTAGTGTTTGCACATGTTATGGTAGGACAGCTTGTGACACACCTGTGAGCTGTCTTCAGCAAACATCCATCTGCAAAGTTGGCCCATCACTTTATGTACACACATCCATCCATACCTGATGTACATCTTACCGTACTATCAGCATTTCACCATATACAGGTGTCAATGATGGGGCTGCATTACAACTTCATGTTGTAGTAAGACACAGATGAACTGCAAACATCAGCTACTGCACATGCATGGTAGCTGAATGCACACCACTACATGTACATGTGTGTAGGTCCTACATTCCTGTCATGTAGCCATGTTTGTATGCATTGCAATTGGTGGACACGTGTGATGACATACATGACACATGGACTGTTGTATGATATGATAGTTGTCATGGGTAACCAGTACAGAGGGAATGTTAACTCAGTCAACATTGCTATCACACCTTATGTACTGTTAGCATTCAACAGCCATGGACCTACCTTCCATGTGCATGCGTGTAATTGCTGTAGCCACATGTCTGCACTAAGGACAGCAAAAGCTATGCTATGTACATATGTATTGTGTGTGTGTGTGTGGGGCATGTACATATCCACGGCAGGTACATGTATGTCATATCGAAACATGAGTGTGCTTACTGGTGTACAGCAACAGTTATCTGTTACAGCTGTATATGACCCAGGGCCCCTGTTATGTGCACAGCCGACCTGGTTATGAACAGTGGTATCATTGCATTGCATAACACATGATTGAACCCTGTCAGTACATGGGTAGTCTGCACAGTTGCTGTAGAGCTAGGTACAGTCTACTGGTCATGAGTAACATGGTGTTGTACTAATGTATGGATGTGTGTTGCTGGTCCAAGGACATGGTGATGTCTGAGGGCTACATCCAAGAATGTGGCATTTGTCACTGTTATCTGCACCTGACACATCTGTGATGGCTTTTGAGAGTGTACTGGTCAGTACATGTGAGTGGCCTTCATGTACATGGGGACACTACCACCTGGAGCGGTCCGTAATGTTGTTATGGCCCACATGTCTGTATCTGAGGTATACGGTGGTAGTGCTATTTTGCACAACTGAGCCTTATGCCAGGTGTTCCTCACTGCACAGATGTCAGCATTCCCCATTGTTGGATCTAGATTGGCAGCTGTGATTACGAATGCTACACATCTAGCACTGTTTAGCATACACATACAATGCAGTTGTCCTCTAGGTGTCAGGGTGTTTACCTGGTCTCAGGACATTCGTCTATGAATGGTACTATATGGGCGAAGTAGCTACTCCTGGCAGGACATCACCATGGGTGGTATTAGTGTGCCAGGTTTAGACTGGTACAGCTAAGGTGATGGACAGCAGCAGACGTTGTGTAGAAGATCGGTGTCAGATATATGTAGTGCAGCGTTCATGCTAACAATGATGACTATCGACACACTGTGCCCTTCCGTGTTTGGAATCAGAGTGCATACAAGACAGCCCTTCGCTACTAAGTGTGTGAGCATGCCCAGTACGCTATTGTGTAGATGGACACATAGTGCATTCCAAATGGACGTGTGCTACTAAGTGTGTGTGAGCATGCCCAATGACAACTTGTGTCGGTTATGTGCCTCTATGTGTATGGGCATGACCATTGTTATCCTGTATAGTGATAGTGGTCATCCAGGCAACAGATGGCCATACCTCACTTCAGGATGGATTCCTACACTGAACACACTGGTTCACAGGTATGTACATCATAACTGCCAGCAGCCATGTCCATGTCTACATTCCTAGAAGGTCATATTGACTGTCTTGAAAGGTGTAGTGTTTGTGGCACGTCTCGTATCTATGTAGTGTTGTAATAGTGGTCCGTAGATAGGCAGTTGTCCTACTCACACCACTGGCGTGTGTTTGTCTCTGTTTGCCTTGGGACAGTAATATGCTTTTAGACTGCTCACACTCCATACAATCCCTATCGGTGTTTGTTCCACTGTTGATGATGTCACCCACCTAGAAGTATGCCTCTGGGAATACTGGGATCCAGTAATCTTGGTAGCGCATTCTGTAACAGTGTAATGCTGTAGTGTGATAAGGTAGATAGGTCTATGTTCTAATCCCAGCCCTGCCAAGTGTGTGTGTGTTTCCAGCTGCCTGGGGATAGAATAATCCTTTTAGACTGCTCATTCTCCATACAATCCCTATCAGCATCTTTTCCATTGCTGATGATGTCACCCACCTAGAAGTATGCATCTGGGAGTGCTGTGATCCAGTAATCATGGTAGCGCATTCTGTAACTGCGTAATGCTGTAGTGTGATAAGGTAATCAGGTCTATGTTCTAATCCCAGCCCTGCCGTGTGTGTGTGTTTCAAACTGCCTGGGGACAGAGTAATGCTTTTAGACTGCTCACTCTCCATACAATCTCAATCTGCATCTTTTCCATTGCTGATGATGTCATCCACCTAGAAGTATGCCTCTGGGAGCATTGTGATACAGTAATCTCGGTAGCACATTCAGTAACTGTGTAATGCTGTAGTGTGATAAGGTAGTTAGGTCTATGTTCTAATCCCAGCCCTGCCAAGTGTGTGTGTTTCCAGCTGCCTGAGGACAGACTAATACTTTTAGGCTGCTCACTCTTCATACAGTCCCTATCAGCGTCTTTTCTATTGCTGATGATGTCACCCACCTAGAAGATGCCTCTGGGAGTGCTGTAATCCAGTAAGCCTAGTAATGTGTTCTGTAACTGTGTAATGCTGTAGTGTGATAAAGTAGTTAGTTCTATGTTCTAATCCCAGCCCTACCAAGTGTGTGCTTCCTGGGGACAGACTAATGCTTTTAGACTGCTCACTCTCCATACAATCCCTATAG
Source organism: Protopterus annectens (assembly GCF_019279795.1). NCBI lineage: Eukaryota > Metazoa > Chordata > Ceratodontiformes > Protopteridae > Protopterus > Protopterus annectens. The sequence goes on along the minus strand of NC_056741.1, from coordinate 217,473,849 downwards.
GCATCTTTGCCATTGCTAATGATGTCACCCACCTAGAAGTATACCTCTGGGAGGGCTATGATCCAGTAATCTCGGTAGCACATTCTGTAACTGTGTAAAGCTGTAGTGTGATAAGGTAATTAGGTCAATGTTCTAATCCCAGCCCTGCCAAGTGTGTGCATGTTTCCAGCTGCCTGGGGACAGAGTAATGCTTTTAGACTGCTCACTCTCCATACAATCCCTATTGGCATCTTTGCCATTGCTGATGATGTCACCCACCTAGAATTATGCCTCTGGGAGTGCCATGATCCAGTAATCATGATAGCATGTTCTGTAACTGCGTAATGCTATAGTGTGATAAGGTAGTAAGGTCTTTGTTCTGATCCCAGCCATGCCAAATGTGTCTGTTTCCACCTGCCTAGGGACAGAGTAATTCTTTTAGACTACTCACTCTCCATACAATCCCTATCGGTGTCTTTGCCATTGCTGATGATGTCACGCACCTAGAAGTATGCCTCTGGGAGTACTGTGATCCAATAATCTTGGTAGCGTGTTCTGTAACTGCATAATGCTGTAGTGTGATAAAGTAGTTAGGTCAATGTTCTAATTCCAGCCCTGCCAAGTGTGTGTGTGTGTGTCTCCAACTGCCTGAGGACAGAATAATGCTTTTAGACTGCTCACTCTCCATACAATCCCTATCGGCATCTTTTCCATTGCTGATGATGTCATCAACCTAGAAGTATGCCTCTGGGAGTGCTGTGATCCAGTAATCTTTGTAGCGCTTTCTGTAACCACGTAATGCTGTAGTGTGATAGAATAGACAGATAGGTGTTCTATTCCAAGGCATGACAGGCATATGTATTTGATAGTCATATCCTATGTGTTGGGATCTGTGAGTGGCTAGCTCCAGGATGTGTTGACTGTGTTTTGTTGTTTTCCTATATAGTGTCCACAAATTTCATAATTGCCCAAGAGACTGGGTTGGCAAGACATACACATACATTCGCCAATAGGTCTGGTGAGTAAATGTCAGCAGCCCTACTCTTAACCTTAATACAGTCTGACCCGTGAGATGCAACGAAACACACTTGCCTTGATAGTAACACCACTACATAATGCAGGTGGCACATGTGGTTTCCTTTTCATTCTTGTCTAATGCTTTGGTGTCATGTGGTCCACTGTTGTGATATAAATTCTATATCTACGTATGTGTATGTATATGTATATAAATCTACATGATGGAATACATGTCCTATACTATTGAATGTCTGTGCTGGATGATCTGTACGTGATCGCCTTGGATGTATGTATATCTGCCATGGCTTAGTGGTAAAGCACATCACCTGTGGAGTGCAGGATTCCGGGTTCTAGTCATGTAGAGACCGGTTATTTGGTTGCTGGGAAGAACAAGGGACATTGAATACGGTGATAGTAAGGCACCTTTAACCAGTTGTGTGCGGATCTGAGCGATAGTAAGCAGTGGTTATTATTTTGGAGGATGAGTATGGGTCATATAACTATGCATTAGAAGACAATACTATGCAAATGAGGTTGAAAATAGTGAATCCCGTTTATCCCCAGGGTGTGATGCAGATCCCAAGAGTGTATGTGTATAGATAGCCGGGTGCAGGACTCGAATATAGGTGAAAGCATGGGGAGGTCTCAGGCATACTGTACATACATCAGAGCCCTGTGCCTCGGGATTGCTCCTGCCTTAGCACGTCTAAGCTAGGGGTGTGTCTAAACCTGCCTAGTGAAATTGGGAGGGACAACGGCAGTAATGGAGTAGTCAAGGTGAACAAGCTGGGCAAACAGGTGATAATTAGCATACTCAGCAGATTACATGCCCAGTCCAGCCAAGAACACTACGGTAAAGTGACCAAGCACCATACACACAGGTTTCTTCCACACCGTACACCACCGGTGTATACATGCGGAGACATTTCTCGAATCAATCCAACCAAATGAGAAGGGCTGCAGCAGGTAACATAGACCAACATGTGCAGGAGGCTGAGGGTGGTGAGGATGTGAATGCTGCCAAACAACCCTTAGTGAGGAGACAGAAGACTTTAGAGACCCAGGGTAACCTACCAGGGGCTACATGAGCTGGAGATAGTGGAGCACGATGGGGTGGACAGTGACCTCCTACAGCAGCTTGTTGAGCTATGCCAGCCACACCTGACACATCGAACAGGCCAAGGGAAACCCATCTTAGTGGATACCAAGGTATGTGTAGGCCTAGGTATACTAGTCACAGGTACCTCCCAAAGCACAACTGGGGATATCATGGGGATCTCACAGGCATCTGCATCCAGAGTATTACACCAGTTCCTAGATGCCATGTCACCACATGCCAGTAAGCATGTACATGTCCTCAACACATGTGAGGTGTTGACCAGCAATATGCATCTCTTCCACCAAATAGCAGACTACCCTGGGGTACTGGGTGCTATAGCCTGCACGCACGTATGCATCAAAGCACTACCCGGTGAGCAGGGAAGGGCCTACATTAACTGCAGGGGAATACCCTCCAACAGCTAGGTCATATGTGATGGCCAGGGCATTATACTGAATGTGTGTGCTGGCTGCCCTGGAAGCTATGACGATTCCGATATATGGCATCTGACACAGATGTACCACACCATTGCCAATATGGACATCCCCTACAGCCACCTAGTGGGGGATGCTGGGTAACCACTGGAGTCGTGGCTGATGACACCCATCAGCAATGCACACACACCTGAACAACTACACCATAATGAGGCACACGCACAGGCAAGACATATAATTGAGCGTGTGTTTGTGATGCTCGGGTCATGGTTCTGGTGTCTGGACACATCCGGTGGAGCCTTGCAGTATTCACCAGCTACATGCACCCAAATTATTATGCTATGTGCTATGCTACACAATATGATCCTGCAGAAATAGTTGCAGCAGGAACAGCATGGGGCAGGGCCACACGGCCCCCCACCAATGCCAAGGCCTGTACAAGCACAGTGTGACTCAGAGGAGGAACTACCTGAGCTGGACCCAGTAGGCGAAAGGAGGCGTGCACAGTATGACCTGCCCTTGGCAAAGAGGCAACGCATGGTATATGCACCGACACAGCAGGTACCCAGGGAATTTCACCCTCTGTGACTCACACAGACAGTAAAAGGGATGCCAAACATGACACTACCTGTGCTCAGCCATGTATAGGAAGTGCACTATGTGCATCCAACATAGGTAGCCCTCCAGCACCATCCTCAGGTCTGGCACACCCCCAAGGTAAGTCAATCAACCTACCAATTAGCAGTTGTATTAGAATGTGTTTTTACCTGTAGCTATGGTATGGATGTGAGCATACAAGGGAATTTGGTGGCCGAATGTTAGGGCAGCAGACAGTACACATCCATAGTGGCATCATGACATCTGTAGCACATACCGGGGGTCACAATAGTAGCCAGTAGTACACAGGGTGCCCTAACCCACTGCAGGTTATGTGCTGAACGTCATGTGTGTCCATACAGCCCACACAAGTCTCATACAGCTGGACAGGTGTAGACCAATACAGACAAATGCTATACAATGGCCTCTGGATATGCCCAATGGATGACCCCAACCCCCACAGACACACACACACACAGACTACAGCAGGCCAGGCAGTTGGATGTAGGTTGTGAAGGCTAGGATGTCTGAAACCACTATGCTGGTAATTAAAGCTAGGATCTGAAGTACATTGGTATGCCTCTAGCCAGAAAAATTAGGTAGGTCCACACACTGAAATGGAGTACCTGGCATACCAGTACAGTAGTAGCAAAAGTGTACAACTTTCAGCTGTGCCCCCCTTCCAATGTACACATGGGAAAGTCATGTGCGCCATCCCCGGTGCTGTGTAGGAATGTGTGTGGATACAGTTGGATGTCCCCCCACGCTGTGCAGGAATGTAGCAACAGTCGATGCCACATGACCGTTGGCTACCCTGCAGACACAGCATGCCACCTGTCAGTGTACAATGCAGGGGTTGGCACCACAGTACTGACTACCTGGACATGTGACCCATGTGATCCAGTTGTCCATACTGGTCATGCTCAAACTCATGAAGGTATGATGGTAATGTCAGTCAACAACATGCGTAACGGTCATACTGGGCATGCTCACACACTTAAACATGAGATGGCCAGGTCTGCAAACACCAGTGATCTGGACATATCTGCCAGTACATTGAAATACTGTTGGATGACTGTGCTGTATGGTATGTGTGTGGTACTGTCTATTGTCTGTATATATGCCATGCTGTATTGGTAATTCAGATCAGCTGTGTGTGCAGGGTGTTGCTACCAAGTCTTGCAAAGGACAGTTCTATGTTTGCGGCCAGAACAAGGCCTTTGGATACGGAGTGGGTAAGGCACATTACAGCAGGTGGGAGCAGTTGTGCATGGTTTTGCGTGGTGTTAAGCACTGCTGACCTCTGGTTACAGCTCCTTATACTTGTTTAGACTCCACATTTCTTTAACAGTGCAATACTCACATACTGGTAGACAAACACGCTTACACCCGCTCGCTCCCTCACTTGCACGTGCACTGACATTGGTGCTTGCATTTGTCACTCACGTTGGGTGGGCATGATCCCTTGTGATGCCTATTACGTCGGACTACATGATTACAGTATCGGGTATGGCTGACCATTATGCGACGGCAGGCATTCGACTGTACGGAATCGGCGGCCTGTCCAGTGACATAATCATATTATATGCGTGTTCCTCATACAATCTGCTTCCATCTGTATGATACATGGGAACCGATACTCTGCAATGCAGATATGTAAATGTGTTTTGGGAAATGCATCTTTCTGCCGGGTCATGCTAACAAAAACCAATTGTAGGTTTTCCACCTTTTAAATTGGCCAAAGTGAGACTTTAGGAGTAACACCTTTCCCACTTTGCATGGGACAGTCCCTCATTAGGCATATGTGTCATGCGAGAATAATCTAGCCATAGCAAATGTCCTGATTAGAGGACAATATTATATTCTACGTTTCTCTAATAGTTGCATGTAATGGTTATTGTATAAATGACACTTCGATATGTTATGTGAAGTAGCATAAGCAACTTGACTGCTGCTAGACTAAGCTTTGATTTGTGCTAATATGTATATTTCTGTACTATGCATGGCATGGCTGTAGGTATGTTCTGACCTGATACGTCTGACATTTCTACAGAGCAGGTCCCACTTTGGCCATTTGGAAAGGTGGCAGCCCTATAGGACCTATATGTAGAGATGTCAGATTTGGCAAGGCAACACATACCCACAGCCAGTAGAAAACTGACTACTTCACTGGTTTGCATAAGTTAAGGTTATTCTTGTAGCATTATAGTTGCTAATACTGTTTCCTATAACATCTAGGTGTTTCAGATACAACAAAATCATTTTATGCAACCTCTACAAACAATATATGAACTATTTTCCCGAAATCACAGGCCATGTGTCATAACATTCATTTTGCAGGACACAACTGCCCAGAGTGGAGTTTCCCTCACAAAGGCGAACAGGTGGTAACCCTAAACTATTATCCTATCATCTGCCTAAGGTGGTTGGCGGAATATGCACTTTCTGTCACTAGCAGACCTCACATACGAATGAACACTATCAGGGACACTGCATAACACCCTGAGTGACACATTTAGATGATTGGAGCTATTAACCTGACACATTGACAGTCACAGGGCATATGTATTCATTCACATTTGTCGAGGTACATGCTGTTTATGACTCATACATGTTGTCATTAGTCATTACGTGTATTCCACCACCTGTCCCCCTAATATTACTAGTTCTGGAAGTGTTTAGTTAGGACTGTGTTACATTCTGATTCGTAATCATAGACGTCCATGATAATCGGGTACAAGGCACTGATATAGTCCCTATGTATTCCCCCAATGGTTTACAGACTATCCAGTAGATGTGCTCTTCAGGTTTGGGAGGTACAGGCATCTGCTATGCCCACATAGGAATATTAATTACTTCCACAGGGCAGGCCTAATACATCTCTGCCAACTAACACCTGCACACTTAGGCCCATTATTGCATACCCATGATTCCCCTACCTGACACCCCTCTACAGCACTCATGACTCATACTTACTGTGAGCGCAGCTGGGGTATGAACACACCACTACACACTGCCCACTCACCCTGTCTCGGGACACATGTCGTACATTTTGTCAACCCATGTGTTATTACACTTGCACAACCTACTGTTCCGTGTACAGCTACATCCTGCTCACGTCAATTATCACAGGTTCACCTGTATGGTGAATTTTTGGTGTACAGCTACATCCTGCTCACATCGATTATCACAGGTTCACCTGTATGGTGAATTTTTGGTGTCCCGCAAGGGACCCCGTTATCCATGTTTAAAGTGTAGACCTTGCAGATCTCTCCCACTGGTACTTTCCTGCCGGTGGTTTGGAAAGTAGCGGAGTATTTACCTTTATTGTGTATCTGTATGT
>NC_056741.1:217384880-217464880 GCF_019279795.1 Protopterus annectens | reverse complement strand
ATATCTGTGATTTGTCCTGCATTCCACACCCTCAGATTTCACGAAGTAGGATCTTGGCTTGGCACATATACGTGTTACTTGACCAATCCGGCTGAAACCTTTCGCCGTTTGTATCCTCACTGTCTCTCCTTCTTTCAATGGACAAAGAAATCTGCTCAGTTAGTCATAGCTGGACTTCTGGAAAGAATGCTTTCTGAATAGTTGGGCTTTGATTGTGCTGTTATTTTTAGATTTAGGCTTCAGCAAACTGGAACTGATAGGCAAGGTTGTTCTGGTCTCTGAGCGGGCGAGCCAAGTATATCATCATGAGGTATGTTTCTGAGATTGAGTAAATTCAAAAAGACATCAGTATTGTCACACTTTGAATTCTCTAGTAATTGCTTTGCACTCTGTACTGCACGTTCAGCTAGTCCATTTGATTCTGGGTATTCGGGACTACTACTAACATGTACAAAGTCCCACTCTTTTGCAAATTTCTGAAACAACTGGTAAACTGGGTACCATTGTCAGAGATACGTTTACGTGGACTGCCATGAACTAAAAAATGATGTTTCAACTAAATGATAACAGCAGTAGATGTTAGGTAGCAAATCGATTTCAAGCCAGTTCGAATAAGAGTCTACCAACACTAAGTAATGCTGATTATTCCACTCAAATATGTCAGTGGCTACTGTTGACCAAGGCAGTTCAGGAACTTGACTTAGATGAAGTTGCTCTTTTTGCAAATGTGGCTTAGTACTGTTGCATACTGAACAAGAAGAAAGTCCTCTATCAATGTCTTTTGCTAGGAAAGGTCAAAATACTAATCCTCTCACTTTTGCTTTGGTAGAATTGGAACCTGAGTGACCATGATGCAAAATCTGGATATATTCACATTGTAAGGAAGTAGGAACAACAATTTTAGGACCTTTGAAAATAACACCATTTTCCTTCAACAGCTCATCTTGGTAAGGTAAATAAAGTAATAGTTCAGGCAGTGCACTAGATTTGCTTTGACGGCCATCCAACATTATTGAAATGGTTGAGCTTTTGCAAAACTGGATCAGTCTTTGTATGATCTCTCAGCTCATCAAGTCTTCTGGTAGAAAAATTCCGCACTTCCATGACACTGAAGTCAAAATTCTATGCATCAAGTTCTTCTGTTGTATTTCTGGGTGATCTGGATAAGGTACCCACCAGACAAATACGTTTGCCTTTTGCATAGACCATTTTGAAGTTGTACTTTTGCAATATGAGCATAATTCTTTGCAATCTTGCTGATGCACAATGTATAGGCTTCTTTAAAATGGTGACTAGAGGTTGATGATCAGTTTCAATCTGAATAGCTTGATCATAAATATAATCAAGAAATTTTAAACATGCAATCACAATTGCCAAAAGTTCTTTCTCAATTTAAGCATACTGCATCTCAGTTTGGGTAAGAGTTCAAGATGCATAGGCTAATGGTCTGCTCTCTTGAAGAATAACTGCACCAAGACCAAATTATGAAGCATCACAGGAAAGAGTTCATGGTTTATTGACATCATAGTATCTTAATGTAAGTGGGGTGGCAATTTTCAGCTTAAGGTCTTCAAATGCTTTCTGGTGCTGCTCTAACCAAGACCATGTAACATTTTTGTGCATCAGCTCTCCCAAAGGTGCTGTCAACTCACTTAAGTCTTGTATAAACTTGCCCAAATAGTTGACCATACCAAGAAAACATTGTAGAGCTTGAACATTATCTGGTGCTGGCATCTCAAGAATGGCTGCTTGCTTGAATGGGTCTGGTTGTAAGCCAGTTTTAGTAAATAATTGACCTACATATGTAACATCTTGTAGTCTGAATTTGTACTTCAGGGGACTGAGCTTCAAATTCACTTCACATGTTCTGTATACATCTTTCCTGAGGTTTCTGTCATGCTCTGTTTCACCATTTCCTCCGACCAGTAAATCATCTACTATTATGGCACATGGATAACCTTAAAGAAATTGCTCCATTGCAGGCTGAAAGACTTCACTTGCATAATTTATTACAAATGGCATCGTGAGAAATCTGTATCTACCAAATGGAGTACTGAATATGGTCAGTAATGAAGATATGTGATGAAGCATCGCTTGCCAAAATGAACCCTTTGCATCCAAGACAGAAAAAAACAGTGGCATTTGGTATCAAGGCTGTGACTTCCTCAACTGTATGCACAGTCTCTTTGTTCAGATCCCATGGGTCAATACATATTCTGATCCTTTTTTGTCAGCTGCTACCATGGATGACACCTATTCAGTCGATTCTGTAACTGGACAAATCACACCTTGCTGCACAATTTTATCTAACTGAGCTTTGACTTTGCTCTGCATAGCATCATAACTCTTCTTGCTGGTCTGACCTCTGGGTCTAACTTCATAGAATACACAACTGGAAGTTTGCCTGGTTGTTATTGAAAACATCAGCATATTCTGAGAAAATAGCATCAGTGAAACTGGAACTGGGACATGCATATATGATGGACTTCCTTGGTAAAGGAAAGCAAATTGATTTTCAAACTGTCTCTGAGACCCAATAATGACTGCAAAGCTCTTCAGACTACATAAAATAGTAATCTGTAACTGTCCACAGCCAAATAGCATAAAAGTACTACTGAGCCTTCTATTTGAATTTCTTCACTTCCCTAAGCAACAAGTTTCACACAACTGGACACATTAAGTTGCTTACCAGCTCTCACTTTAGCAAATGTTTCTGCTGACATAACGTTATACTTTGAACCAGTGTCTACTTTGAGCTCTTTGGGTTTACCATTGATAAGGTCAGTACAAAACACTTCATTCTTAGCCAATAAATCTACTGTATTAATGTTTTCACGAACTACTGACACACCATCCACATAGAAAGTAGACTACAATCCTACATGATCAATCTGCTTTTTAAGTCATCCTTCTTTATAGCTGAGTGAGGTTTACTTGATTTGCAAAACTTTTGAAAATGTTTCCATTTTTTACACTTGTGGCATTGCTGACCAAATGCTAAGCATGTTTCTCTTTTAAACTCATGGTTGGCACCACAATTTTGACAGTTAACAATAAAGCTTGACTTGTTGCTGACTCACCATTGTACTGCACTGATCTTGTCCTTTTTATTGAACTATTCTTAGAACTTGCTGGAAGACTATGACTCTTCTCAGGAAACCTTGTAGGAATTGCAGCTGCCAAGTGCTTAGGACTGTTTCTGCTAGCCACATGCTGCATGCCATCTATATTTGCACTGGAGCCTGCTGAAACCATTCTCTTATCATTTGCAAGCATACCTAGGATCATAGGGTTATAGGAAGTTACTAGGCTACTGGCCCTGAGGCCCTTATAAGCCTAGCCAGGAGTTTAGCCCATTTATAGACAAATTAGCACCTGATGCCCCTGTCCAGCAGGGACACAGGTGGATTCCCAGGGATATATTTTCTATTTTCCATCCAGTTATCCAAGTTTTAGCTTAAAAAGGGTAAAGAGGTACTCTGCTTGACATGGGGAAGAAGTCTATTCCACAGATGAGGGAGTCTCTTGGACACAAATCTATCCTGCAACAAGTCCTATTGATGTCACAGATCAGGTTGAGGCTAAGTGTGTGGGTTACTCGAATGGAGCTTCACTTGTAGATATGCAGCAGTCCCATCATGGCACTTGTGTGTCTTTCTGTAACTTCATGGATCTGACAAATCTCAATAGCTTTACTCAGTGTTAAATCACTGTCATGAAGCAAACTCTCTTTTACAGCAGCATTATTAATGCCACACACAAGCCTGTCCTTTATTAACTCATCCTTTAAATCATCAAACCTGCATGTTTTAGCTTTGTTTCTTAGATCAGTAATATAAGCTGCAAAAGTTTCTCCTGGCTTTTGATCTATTGTGTAAACAAATGCCTTTTCAGTGCAACATTAGCCTGGGGGTTGCACATTTCTCTGAATTTGTGTTTCAGACACTCAGGATCCTCACTTGATTCAGCCTGCACCACAGTATGAAGGTTTTCCCCCTCTCCCTCATAGATTGTTGGTGCATACACAAATGAATGCTCTCTCAATGGCCTCTGACCCTGCTAGGTTTAACAAAATGAATGCCCTTGTGTGTGCATCTTCGTCAGAATAAGCTGCTTGTATAAAAATATTGCACTCTTGTTCAGATATTCTCCAATTCTTTGCAATATTCTGATCAAATACAAGTGGACCTGGTCTACAAAATGCCTCTACCATATTAACATATAACAGTGAAGGCACAGACACACATGTACATATGCCAGAAATGTATGCCAGTACTTGTAACAAAGCCCACTAGCACAATAAGCCTCTGAATAACTGAACTTTGCAAAATAAGTCTCCTTGGCACAAGAACACTCTTGAAATCACTGTACTCTGAGAAACCACTTATCAGTATAAGAAACTTTTCAAAATAACTGCACTGTGCAAATAAACTGGGTAGAAGAAGCTCGGAGTAAGATACATTTTGAAGTAACTGCACTTTGTGAATAAACAGTACACAGCACACTGAAATTCTTCCAAAATGGTTGTACTTTGCTAAGTAACTCTGTATAGTGCAAGAAACACTCTGTAATGGTGGCTCTTTGCAAATAGATACTGCCAGCACAAGAAGCTTTTTGAAATGGCTGTATCTTGATTGCACTTCACAAAATAGTTGCACTTTGCACACAATAAACTCTTCAAAATAAATCCACAGTAATAAACACACACTGTAAGCACTTTTACACAATTTGAGATACTTTGAACAACTTTAATTATGCCCTGAATTGTTTAATTCAATGCAAAATAGTAATTTATAGCAAAACACAGTCCCCAGGATTCATGAAGCTTGTGCCAGGTGCCAGACTAGTGTCAGCGATCTAGTGCCAAATATGGCCGCTGAGAAATTCAGGTACAAGCTGTTTCCACATGCACTACCAGTGTATGCCAGAGCTGCGCAGCTTCCAGTGCATGTATGCTAATTACCCCATGTGCAGCAGTGTAGCATGCAAATGAAGGTATATAGCAATTAATGAAGTGGTGCAGGTGTAGTGTAAGCATGAAGAAATGTAAACCAAAAAAAAACGGTTTACATTTTTTCAAACATAACATCAGAGCCATGAAAGCGGACCAAACTTGCATTATTATAATGTTAATATATGCCAATGGTTAAATATATAGCCAATGGCATAAAAAAAAAAAAGTTGCACAACACATAAAAAAATAACATTTAATGTCATGGCTGATACAACTATGAGGCACAAAGTAAAACCGCAGTGCATTGGTGCGCAAATGGGATCACAAGGAAAATATATTTAGATGTCATAAAACTGCAATGTACCACAATTCATGTATTCCTCATAATAGTCAATGGCACGCATGCTACACCACAACCATGGCGCAAGGGTTGCTAAGGGTCTGTGACAGTGTTCTGCATGGTAACTAGGAATTAGTAGTCAATGCCAGGAGGCAAATGAGTCAAGTAATACTGATTTGCAAATGCCCCGCTGGCATAAGGATGTACCACACAGCGTAGTGGTACAACACCGAGGAGTGGTCTGGAGGTAAGCATGACATCAAGAGAGGGGTGCGCCACCATAGCTGTAAGCACATTGGAGCATTGCTAATCCAGGTTGCCTGTTGCTAAGCAAAGCCGCAGGATAGGGGTGTGGAAGTAGCCATAGCTTTGCTTGGCTGAGAGCACACAAGGTAACTGAAAGTTCATGTGAACGTGGATGAAAACATGCTCAAAACCCAGTAAATGGCTGTGCACAGTGTGCACCACAGCTGAAACAGGGAGGATATAGGAAGACAATAAAGAAATGCTGCAGCATGGTAATTGGAGTATAAATGAGTAATTAACACCTAAGAACTCACAGTGGGCCATTGACAACAGCTAACAAGGCTGCGAGCAGCTACCTGCAGAACAGGAAAGGAGAGGTGACATACAGCAAAGAAAAGAGAACTGTCACAGCAGAACAAAGCAAACTTGCAATAGATCAGCTACATAACACATCCCCCAACACGAATCTGGGTTGTGAAAGTACAAAACAAGAAAGCTGGCAGCTGGATGCATGCCTGACAATGGGAGGGGAATCGGGTTGAAAAGTGAAGTAAGGGGCAATAGATGAACCATGACAGCCAAGCGTAAGTCAACACCAAAGGCCCCACAATAGCAGTACCTGCTGTAAAACCAATAATTAAGATACCCTGCAGCTGGAATTGCATATACACACCCAATTACACCAGCATCATCAATTGCACAATAGTATAAGATTTGAAAGCCCCCCCCACACACACACACACACACACACTTGTGTATTCCCAGACACTCTGCAACATTGGTGTTTACAGACGGGGAACTTTTAATATGTACACGTTAGGGGGTGCCATACCTTTGATTCACCAGCATGTGTTGGAGACTGTGGTGTGGAGGATGATGCTGACAACCATCCCAGGCACCGGAGGAGGAGAAGAGTGTTCAGACCCAGGGTAACCTACAAGGGGCAAAATGATGTGGAGATAGTTGAGTGTTAGAGGGTGGACAGGGACACCATACAGCAACTTGTTGAGCTGTGCCAGCCACACCTTAGAGCCAAAAGTAACAGAGGGGAACCCATTCCAATGGACACAAAGGTATGTATAAGCTTGAGAATACTAGCCACAGGTACCTTCCAAAGGCCGACTGAGGATATTATGGGGATCTCACAGGCATCAGCATCCAGGGTACTCCACCAGTTCCTGGATGCCATGTTACCACATGCCAATGAGCACATATACTTCCCCCAAACGCAGGAGGAGTTGGCCAGCAATATGCATCTCTTCCACTGTATGGCAGACTACCTGGAGGTACTGGGTACAATAGACTGTACGCACATACACATCAAGTCACCACCCAGTGAGCAGGGTAGGCACTACATAAACCACAAGGGATACCCCTCCATCAACTGCCAGGTTGTGTGCAATGCCCAGAGCATTATCCTGGATGTGTGCGCTGGCAGCCCTGGAAACTATCACGACTCCCACATCTGGCATGCCTCATAGTTGTATCAGGTATTTGTCAGGAGGGACATCCCATATGGCCACCTGGTGGGGGGTGCTGGCTATGCACTGGAACCGTGAATGATGATTCCCATCAGAAATGCACACACAGCCATTCAAGAATGCCATAATGAGGCACACGCTTAAACCAGAATCATCATAGAGCATGTGTTTGGGATGCTGAAATCACGGTTCCATTGCTTGGACATATCTGGTGGAGCCCTGCAGTACTCTCCAGGCATGTGCACCCACTTCTTCATAGTATGTGCAATGCTACACAATATGATCCTGAGGAAACAGCTGCAGCAGGGACCAAATGGTGAAGGCCCTGGCAGCCTACCACCATTGCCAAGGGACCCACAGGCACAGAGGGACTCAGACCATGAACACCCTGTGCCAGCCCCAGTAGGCAGACAGAGGCATGCCCAGTATGCCCATGCCTTGGCAAAGAGGGAACGTATAGCACACACAGTGACAGTGTAGGCACTTATGGACTGACACCCTTTTCCACATGCACACACAGCAAACATGGATGGCACACACACACACACAGCCACCTGTAAATTGTCATATATAGGTGGTCTACTGTGTGCATCCTACGTAGGTAGCCCTCAACTATTGTACAAACAACTGCCATTGGCACAAAGTAAGTCAATACCTGAACAGTAAATTAAGCTATCAGCATGTGTCCATACTGTATGCATAGGTTCATAGATACATATGTAGGTACATGCCTAACTGCCGAGGCCACTCATAAACATAGCCAAAAAGTGTCTGTTGTCACCACCCCATTGATTAACTAATTGTCCCTCTGTGGAGCAGAGCCAATTGCAGGATCCCTGGGGTGTATCCACTGTTCCCCACCCATTCTGCGAGGATTCCCTAGAGTGTTAGTGAGGGGTTTTGTATAATGTAATCAGGGATGTAGTTCCAAATAATGGGGAGCATCCATGACAGGAATCTTCTCAGATGATTTACATGTTAAATAGTATACCTTAAACACAGCATGCAAATATAGGTAGCATTCCACAGAATAATAAACATGTGGAACATACAACCGCTGAAATGTGTGTTAATCACCCTTGCATTAAAAGTGCCTGCTCTGAGAGGTAAAATACCACTGCCAGGATTAGAACACGCAACCATGTACACAATCTTCAAATAACATACCACTAATCTACCTGAGATGTACCAATGACAGCTATGTATACTGACAGGATAAAACACAGAAGGTAGGAATGTGTAGAAATAGGACAAACCAGCATGCACCCAATGAAAGGTGTATGTTTTATAAATATATATATATATATATATATATATATATATATATATATATATATATATATATACATATATATATATATATATGTAACTATATATATATATATATATATATATATATATATATACAACAACATATATATCTAGAGAGAGAGAGAGGGAGAGAGAGAGATATATGTCGATATATGGGGATATACATATATATGTAGATATATAGATAGGTTAACAACATCTACATAACCATGGAGGTACATATAAATGGGATACCTACCACATAACGACTGCTTGACATACCAATGCGCATAATTACGAGGCTTAAAGTCTGAAAGAACACAGTACCGAAACAACAGAAGAGCGAGGTTTAAAATCACAATGTTAAGGGACAGTTAGTCAGTGCTTCTGGTGTTGCAGTTCAGGTAGGTTACTATGTGTAAGTGTGTTTCTGAGGGCTGTAGTGTGTGTAAGTGTGTGTTCTGAGTGTGGTGTGTGTTCCTGGGGGACTGTAATGTGTGGGTGTGGGTTGCTTTGTGCGTCTGTGTGATCTAGGAGGTAGAATATTAAAGTAGGGGGTGTGGGGGGGTGCAGACACCCACATGGGGGGTGCAGGGGGATTGCCCACCTGCTCATACGTAGTGTAGGATGGTTTGTTTGGATGTGGTGGGTAGCAGTGTGTCTCTGTGTGCATGTGTGTGTTCCATGTTCATGTTACTTTCTCGAGTTACTGTCGCTGTTGGTAATGTGGGGTATGGGAGTCTGAGCCTGGTACTGTGGGTGTCGGAATTGTGTGGTTTCGGGATTTTGTAGGTATCCCGTATACAGCGGTTGAAGTGTTCATATATGAGTATAGCATGGACCATAGCAAACACATTCCACCAAGACCAGCCTTTATGAACAAAGGATATGGAGAGTATATGCCTATAAACTATTACAAATATGTGCTATGAACATGAGCCAATGATAGGGTTACCACCTGTCCCACTTTGTGAGGGACAGTCCCTCTTTGGCCGGCTGTGTCCTGACCAAATATATTAAATGTGGTAAGTGTCCTGAGATTGTAGGACATAATTATGTCCCATATGTAATGTAATAGTTGCATACGATAGCTCTTTCTGTATCTAAAATACCTACATGTTACAAGAAACAGGATAAGCAACTAAACTGCTACAAGAATAAACTTATATTTAGGCAAGAAAGGAAAGTTCTAACCCTTGTACAGACCGTGGGTTTGTGTCGGTTTGTAAAATCTGATGTGTGTCCTGAAAATGTCCCACTATGGCCATATGAAATGGTGGCAACCTGAGCCAAAGAGGGTCAATCACCAACACAACTCCAATGACTGCAAATACCTATGACAGAAATACACAGCTTTCATGTAGCAACACTATTACATTCTGATGCATTGCAGAAAGGATTCAAGGACTAACATCACCTGCATGCTATAAAGGAACCACTTAACAGTGCCTTAATGAATCAGCCTGCAATTACCATAGTATTAGTCCACTAAAGGATAGGTGTTCAAATTGGGATGAAACCCTCATGCACATATCAATTATGTACAAAAGCAGTTCCTACACACCTGCATCTATGTACACCCACCAACATCACCCCCACACCCAAACAAATTACAATAAAAACTGTAATAACATCACAAATCATTCATTCACTGTACGACATCTGCAGAAGCCTTAACATACCTTGTCAGAGACGCACTAACATGGCCCTTTGTGAAATAGTTGCTGTTATACAATGGAACAGCTGCTGATGTTACAGGGTTTGTTTGTACTAATCCCATTTCAGAGGGTTATGTGTGCACTGGGAAGTGTTATCAATTACTGAGTAACAGCACAGTATGATACACAAGTACACCAAATCAAGGATGTCTGGTGAGTACACTGTAAACCACATAACAGTTCATGCATAGCCATACAGCCTTGAGCTGCCCAAACATCCTTGCCAGAGTGAAATATTTGCAGAAGTATCAGGTACAAACAAACCCTGCATAAGTAGCAATGTTCTGAAATATAACAGCTGTACTCACTTGTAGAACAACATCATCTAGCCATTACACACAATCCACGGGAGTCATGCAGCTAATATATCTCTGTCTGTCTCCATATAGCTGTTGAAGTACATCACAAACAACACATCCAGGCCATCTTTCTCGAAAGTAAGGCAAACGGACAACGCCCAAGTGGAGTACTCAGTTATACATCACTGTTGCCATGGCATCAGATAATGGAGTAGCTGCACAGCTGATGTGCATCTAATTAACTACTTTGGAACACCAATTGGTGGCCAGGATAGCACATGTTACCGATATTTAACTAGAAAAAAATGGCTTATCACACATTCAAACCATCTGTATATACCAGCAGAACGTTATAAAGAAGATTGAAACACAATCTGAAAAGGACTGAATCAACAGTCAACAACACCTCGGGTTACTAATACGGTATGTAGACACTCAGTATGTCTGTGTATTTAGTACCCGTTCTGTAATATTTGAAGTGCATGCAATCCATATAGTGGAAACAGTTATCTTGTAGTGATGTATTGTTGAGCATAGTAACACTTGTAGTATTTATGTGTGTACTGCTGTAGGTCACAAGGCAAACACTGCATACACCACAAGGGATGCTATACAAGGGCTTTGAACCCAGCAATTCCTCACCAGCCGCTGTCAGCGGCAGGTCCGGTCCAAAAGTATGTGCTATAACAGGGGATAGCATATTTTGATATATTGTAACAGTAGCCATATGTATGGGTGTATTACTGAGAATAACATGTCGAAAGTTGGCCTACTGTGCAATTATGATTTGCATTGTGGGATATTGTGCCAACTGTGTAATGCACAGTATTGTAGGCAGTTATGCATTACAAGTTACATAGCATTACTGTTATGTTAGGCAAACATTAGTTATGTCTATTGGCATTTACAATACACAATAACAGGATACATATGACTTGTAGTCACCCGCCATTTTATCAGCATGATAGCAAAGTAAAATGGAAGAGCTAGTTAACTATCCATGCACATAAGACACGTAATAAGTACAAAGGTAGGTACTAGGCTGTCGTACCAAGGGTATTTATAAGCCTAGCCAGAGTGTGTTGGCTTTCACCACCCCCATAGGTTAGTTCACTGTGCCTCTGAATGGCAGAGCCATTAGTTCCCTGTGCTTCTGTCCAGCAGAGCCACTGCAGTGATTCCCAGGGTACATGTCTGTCTCCCATCCACACATCAAGTTTTCCCTTGAAGAGTGCTAATGAGGGGCCCTTCCTGATGTACATTGGAATCATGTTCCAAAGCATGGGGAGTCCCCGGGTCAGGAATCTATCCGTCCAGCACTTCCTAGTCATCATTGTGGTTAGGTGTATATCCCTAGAGCATGTGGCTCTCAGGGGCCTCTGTTTAGGTGGATCATATCCAGCAATACTGGTAAAGTGAGAAAAGTGAACCTTAGAGCGTACCAAACAAACTGGATATCAGTAAACAGACACTGTCAGTGATAAATCCACGCCAAGGATAAGAAAGCTCCAGCTTAATTAAAAAGATTTATTGAAGCACTTTTCGTTTGCCTCCTAGGCAAACTTCCTCAGAAACTATTATTGTTACATTGAACTTAGTTTAAATAACGTGACATCATAAGTAAATTAGAGCCAATTACCATTAATTGCAGTAAAAAGTTTTTTTAAAAGCATAGTAGCTCATATCTTTCTACCAGTACAAATTCTATTGGAAACACTTAAAAGTCGTAGTAGTCATTAGTGTATTTGACTTAACAAACACACTTAAACAGTGTCAAACTGTTTATATAAAAACTGTCATTAAAAATAAAACTTTATCGTGTTAATTGTATTGAAATGGCTTTGTGTAAACCATAGGTTTCGGTGATTTATATTTCTATTAAAAACAATGCATTCAAAAAACACTCATAAATACTGCTTTTAATACCTAAAAAGTTGTTAACAGTATAGTGTGATGTCTTAATCTAGTGTGTGCATAAGCGCCAAGCTGTCCTAATGGTGAATTTAAATTAACCAAGGGACTAAAAAATGATGCTACAAAAATAGTAGTAAAAGTGAATGCATGATGGTAATAGTGATAATACCATCATTTATTTTATTTTATTTATTTATTTCCAGTTTGATTACCGGGGAAGTCCACTGGGCCAGAACGTACCCATTTTTAGTGGAGGCCCGGGGAGAAAAGCTCCAAAAGCAAAGCAAATACAATCTAAGTTACATAGTGTAAAAGATAGTAATAAAATATATACATTTGGAATAACATACATTGAATACAGTTAGTAAAAAAAAGCAAATACACGCAGTATACTTCAAAAAACATCATTCAGGAAGGAAGGTACAATAGATTTAGTAATTTCCTTCAAGTAGCAGGTTTGACTGTATGAAAAGAAGGTGTAAAAATACTATGTTAACACCTGAGTTATCTCCTTAAACTCAACATACAGAGGACGCTAGTAATAGAACAGGCTTCATTCAACCCGGGGGTGTGGTATGCTTCCAATTTAATCTGCCAGTACATGGGCCTTGTATGTCAAGCAGAGATCACCTGGGAGTATGCAGTATGCAACCGAGTACAGCTGGAGTTTCTTAGGTTGGGCTGCATAGGTCATCTGTTTGAGGTCAGTAATCCTCTTGGTGTGGTACTGTTGTGGTCTTCCAAGCTGTTGCAGTTGTCTTCTAAGGTATATCCCAAATGGGATGTTGTATCTTTTAATGGGTCTAATAAGTCTTGAGTAGAGAGGCACAATGGCCTCCTTTGTTCTGGATGTGAATCCATTAAAGATTAGTGAGGCCATATAGAAGGATATTCTAATCACCTTGTCATTATGGGTATTGAAGGAGAGATTACTATCTACTAGGGTTCCCAGATCCCTTATTACCTTTTCTATATGTAGGGGACTAGCACCTAGGTGGTAGCCCATGGATAATTAGTTATATCCAAAGGGGATGACTATGCACTTTTTGGCATTCAGCTTGAGGCCATGATCTTGACACCCGGTATCCGTCTCAGTGAGACCGTTCTGGAGGGTGCCTGTAACAGCTGTGGAAACAATTATGTCACCTAGTTTGCAGTCGTCTGCAAACCTTTTCAGCCAAAGCCCTCCTGTGCTTGCCTGTATGTCAGAGAATTATATACCGAACATGAGGGGTCCTAGGACTGAGCCCTGGGGGAACGCCACTTGTAACTGGTATACAGTCGAACCTAGGGTATGCAACTCCCACTGTGTGGGCTCTGTCCGTGAGCCACTTTGCAAACTATCACATGACATAGGGGTTAATGTTCAGGCGGATGGGTATGTCGATAATACCAGAAAGAGGAATGGTGTTGAAAGCCTTTGAGAGATCTAGGTAGGCTGTGTGGACCTCCTTACCCTCATCTAATGCCTTGGCAACTGTCTCTAAGAAGGTTTAGGAGGCATGGTCTGCCCTTAACAAAGCCAAACTGGGAGGGGTCAAAGGTTTGGAGGTACCCAATGTCTCTGTGACTGAGATCCATGATGATGTCCCATAGCCTTGCTGGAAAGCCTAGTCAGGCCTATAGGGCAATAGGTCCCATGGTCCATTGTGGTGCCACCTTTGTGGAGAGGGTTAACTGTTGCTGTGCACCATTCAGGGGGCACAAAGTCCGATGCAAGGCTATTATTTAACATGGTGCATAGGTGGGGAGCCAGTACATTCTGAAGTTCATGTAAAACGCAGCCTGGGATGTTGTCCGGTCATATGGATGCTGTGATATTGGCTTTAGAGTGTGCAACTTTTACCTGCGTAGTTGTGAGTATAGGGACTCTGCACTCTTTCTGTATAAATATGGGCCCTTTAGGGGGTGAGAGGGAGGAAAGGTAGCACTGAACCTATCTGCCAGGATGTTGGCAATATCAGTTGGTTCTGTAATGTTCGTGCCTTTGTGCTGTAACTCAGAGCAGATCTGGGTGTTGACATCGAGTTATTTGACATAGCTATAGAATGCTTTGTGGTTGTTGTTGGAATTAGTGGTGGTTTTGTTTTCGTAGCTAGCTTTGGAGGATCTTATAAGGGATCTTGCCTTCTTACTGAGGCTGACCATCATGGGATTGTACTCTCTTTTGCAACAGTGTCTTCCTCCTGTTGTACAGTTTGTTTATGGCAGGGGACCACCAGATTAGCTTCCTTAATTAGGAGTATAGTGTCTTGGTTCTGTTTGGGATAGCATGATCCATGCACTTGTGTAAGTGCTTATAGAGTGCATTTGTGTAGGATTCAGCAGTTGTAACAGTACTGACCATCTGCATGGGTGTCATGACGTTCACCACGTCTGTCTTAAGAA
The DNA here is from genome assembly GCF_019279795.1 of Protopterus annectens. Classification (NCBI taxonomy): domain Eukaryota; kingdom Metazoa; phylum Chordata; order Ceratodontiformes; family Protopteridae; genus Protopterus; species Protopterus annectens. Next base: position 217,450,250 of record NC_056741.1, on the reverse strand, counting down.
GCATGAACTTGGCTTTGTAGAGATATTATTCCATGGTTTCCTTAATGGGGGGTGGGGGCGAGATGTGGATATCAGCAGTGTTCAGCTCACGGTTGGATTGGACCAACGAGGAGTTGAGTTCAGGTGTGAAACACTGGTCACTCATGTTGATAATACCTAGGTCTAGGATATTGTTGCCCCTGGTGGGTGTGTGGATATGTTGATCCAGGGCATTGGTGATTATGAATTCCAGAAAGCATTGAGCTAATGAGTTGGTACACAAGTAGTTTTCTCAGTTAATGGTGGGATAGCTTCAGTGAGACTATCTGATGAGTGTGGTGTAGTGCGAATGTTTACCTTCTCCACATGACTGTCAGGGTCAGGCTTGGTTGGAAAGACTTTACCTCCAGTTTGGCTAGATAAGTGCATCTCTCACAGGTTGTAGTGTTGGGTGGTAGGTGGAGAGGGTTGTCTGTGTACATGAGGCAATGTCTACACAGCCTCAAGATGTCCAGATTCATCAGATAGACAGGAGAGAACACTGGCAGCTGACCCTTGGACATGTCTGAATATAAAACTAATTTCCCCTAGATAAGTGAGGAAAGTGAGTACAAGAGATATTTTACTCTAAGCAAGTGAGAAAAGTATGTACAAGACCTGTTTACCGCTGGGTAATGAGGAAGATTGAGTGCTATAGTAATTAATAGCTTACGTAGTGCTTACAAGTTCTGAACAAGTGCTGAGCATGAATAAGCAATCCAGATAGGGTCTTGGATAATATAAACACACTGCTCCCCCAACAGGTACCCAATCATATATCCATGTACACCACAGAGCCCCTGTACCCACAACTATGCAGGTACAAGCTGCACTCAGGCTGCATGGGACCTGTCCACATCACAGGTTGTATCATACACATATGGCAAAACAAGTTGCTCTCCCATACACATCATGTAAAGCATAGCTCCATTTCAGGCTGTGTACACACTGAATGGTGCACACCAACAAGTATCTCAACCCACAAAGGGGGAGACACCACTGAGAATGGGAAGTACTGCACTACTACCCTGCTGAGTCTGGTCTGAAAGGCCATGAACCTTGATCAAATTATTTGATGTCAGCAGTACAGATGTAGATGATAGTAAGGTTGATTTCACACTGCATATCATAACCTTGCCAGGTCATAGGACATCATCACCCATACTGTGTTCCACCTACACTCGGTATACTAGATGTACATTCCTATGTCACAGGAGTGTTTTGCAACGGGACTGCTGGCAGAACCAACACTACAGAAGGTGTCTGAATAATGAATGCTCATCACACCAGTGCCAGCTACAGTAAGACAGGGTTAATTAGTTGTATTCCCCCTCATTGTAGTCCATACCACACAGACATACAGAAGGCATCTGCTTATTGAAGTATGCGAATGACTATGACCTAGGAGCAATAGCCGACTCAAGAGTGTTGTGGACAACATACAGAAGGGGCTTTGTGGGTGAGGTATGTGTGACATATGGCCACAATCTGACAGCTACATATTGCATTGTCATCCATATGTTAATAATCCTGAACCCATGAACTACCACCTAGGCAGCTGTCAACATAATGGACACTGTGTGTAAGGGATGCAGCTGGGCAGTTGTCTTTCCTGTGATACCTACGTCACCACACCTGTTAGGTAGTCATATGTGGCAACCCTAATTATGACAGGGTGCCATCCATGAATATAGAGATCATTGTCCAGCCATACACAACACTCAAGTGACCCATATCAGATCACATATTTCCTTTAAGGGATATTGGTCATGTGCAGTTGGCCTACACCAGCCTTCCCATTCCCCATCTCCACTATGGAGCATGATGCATACCCTGAATAAAGCCATGTCTAACCCGGTGATGTTGGACATGCTACACGTACACATCCAGATTTCAAACACATACACCATGGACATCCACCTTCTTAGTACTAGGATCACCACATGCTGGACAGATCCTTGTCCCATACACTTTACATATCCTGCCATACTATGCATTCCTGTCCATCAAAGCTGCACATCACTCCCCTCTCAGACATGGTGTGATGAATGCATGGTAAATGTATCATTAACCCTGTGGATCAGTAATGTGGCACTGCTCCACCTGGCCCCAGAGACCTGCCTGTCGGCTACAGCCAGGTAACCTTTCATCCGAGATTCATACATGGCCCATGGCATATAGCCTACTAGTTGACTTTGACTGTACATGCTATAGTTGATATCCATCCCTGCGAATACCATCTGGCTAACCAGTGTCCCATGTGTATCACATGTGCAACACAGGTGATACATGGCAGGATGCTGAATTGCTGTACAGTGCTGTGTAGATGTATATGGCAGAACACATACATGTAAAACCTTACGTGAGCGAGTCTGCAGGGTCACAGGTCATGTCTGTTAAGGCAATGTAAGTCTTTACATGTGACATATACATAGCATCAAGGTTGACTGCATTAATGTGGACACTTCCAGCCATGTGCTGATAGGTAGGAACACCAGTACAGGCAAACAGACATGCCCACATCAAGACAGCATCCACATGGAGTATGAGCAATATAATCAGGTGACATGCATCCATATATGGTGATAATATCCACTCACCATTTAGTGTCACATGTGTGTGACACAAACATGTCAGTGATGTCAGTGTCATGTAGATTTGCAAATGCAACTATTTAATCATAATAAATGCGATACACATTTATGTTCAGCTGTAGCTCTGTATGTCTCTGTGAGTTACTGTGACCTGTCTCCATCATTATGTCTTCCAGGTATGCCGCGTGCTAGGCTACCCCCTTATACCCGCTTGGAGGATGAGGCCCTCATAGGTTCATAGGTTCATAGGTAGGTACTAGGCTATTGGCCCAAGGGCCTACATAAGCCTAGCCAGCAAGGTATCATAGCTTACGCCACCCAAGAAAGTTATTGTCCTGTGCCAATGTCCAGCAGAGACACAGAAGTGATCCCCGGGGTGTATTTCCTATTTCCCATCCACTCATCAAGATTGTTCTTGAAGAGTGCTAATAAAGAACTTTGCTTGACATAGATGGGTAGTTTGTTCCAGAGTATATGAAGTCTCTGGGACAGGAATCTATCCCTCCAGCATGTCCTGTTTATTGTGGTGACAAGGTTTAGGTCCCTAGAGCATGTAGCTTAGAGGGATTGGGATTTCTTTAGGTATAGCATGTCCAACAGCTTTGGGTTTGACATAGCTTTACTTGTTAGGCAGAGATCACCTCAGATTAGGTGATATGCTATGGAGTAAAGCTGGAGTTTTTTGAGGCGGCCAGTGTAGGGCATTTGTTTGAGGCCAGTAATCCTCTTTGTGAGGTACTTCTGTGGCCTTTCCAGCTGCTGCAGATGTCTCGTGAGGTACATTCCAAAAGGGGCATTGTACTCTATAATGGGTCTAATGAGTGACGAGTAGAGGGGAACAATGACCTCTTTTTTCCTGGATGAGAACCCTTTTATGATGAGGTGTGTCATTTAGAAAAATTTCCTAACTACTGCGGAAATGTGACTATCAAAGGAGAGACTACTGTCCACCGGGGTCCCAAGGTCTCTTATCACGAATTTGGTGTGAAGTAGATTGCTGCCTATGTGGTAGTTCATGGGTACAGAGTTTTTACCAAAGGGGACGACACTGCACCTTTTGGCATTGAGCTTGAGGCCATGGCCCTGACACCAGGCATCTGTCTCAGTGAGGCCCTTCTGTAGGATGTACACATCATTTGGGGACTTGACTATGGCTCTTAGTTTGCAGTCATCTGAAAACTTCATCAGCCAGTGGCTTTCTGTGTTAGCCTGTACTTCAGAGAAGTAGATACCAAACAGGAGAGGTCCCAAGATGGAACCCTGTGGCACTCCGCTTGTCACTGCCTTAAGGTCAGATTTGGAGTCTGCAACTTTTACAGTGTGAGTTCTGTCAGTGAGCCAGTTGGCAACCTATCTTGTGACATAGGGATTTATACCTAGTTTAGTGAGTTTAGTTATAATTCCAGAATGGGGGATGGTGTTGAAAGCCTTGGCGAGGTCAAGATAGCCTGTGTGAACCACCTTACCCTCATCCACGGCTTTGGTGACTGCCTCAAAGAAGTCGATCAGGTTCAGGAGGCATGATCTGCTTTTCACAAACCCGAAATGGGTGGGATCAAGAGTTTAGAGGTTACCAATGTCTTTGTTTATGAGTTCCATAATGATACGTTCCATGGCCTTGCAGACCAGGTTCATCAGGCTAATAGGTCGATAGTTCCCGGGATCAGTGGTGGCTTCCTCTTTGTGGAGTGGTATAACTGTTGTTGTGTGCCATTCAATGGGCACAAAGCCTGATGCAATGCTATTATTGAACATGGTACTAAAGTGGGGAGCCAGTTCATTCTGAAGTTCGTGTAAAACGCAGTCTGGGATGTTGTCCGCATGGATGCTGTGTTTTTGGCTTTAGAGAGTGTAGCTTTTACCTGCGTACTTGTGATTACAGGGACTCTGCATTCTTCTTGTATAGATATGGGCACTTTAGGTGGTGAGAGGGGGTAAAGTTAGCACTGAACCGATCTTCCAGGATGTTGGAAATATCAGTTGGTTCTGTAATTTTTGTGCCTTTGTGCTGTAACTCAGAGCAGATCTAGGTGTTGCCATCTAGATTCTTGACATAGCTATAGAATGCATTGTGGTTGCCCTTGGATTTAGTGGCAATTTTGTTTTTGTAGCTAGCTTTGGAGGATCTTATAAGGGATCTCAGCTTCTTACTGAGGCTGACCAGGGAGCTCCTCCACTCATGGGATTTTACTCTCTTTTGCAACAGTTTCTTCCTTCTGTTGTACAGTTTGTTTATGGCAGGGGACCACCAGATTGGCTTCTTTTTTTCGGAGGATAGCATCTTGGTTCTGTTTGGGATAGCATGATCCATGCACTCGTGTAAGTGATTAGAGAGTGCATTTGTGTAGGATTCAGCAGTTGTAACTATATTGTCCATGTGCATGGGTGTCGTGAAGTTCACCACTTCCGTCTTAAGAAGCATGAAGTTGGCTTTGGAGAAATGTTTTACTGTGGTTTCTTTAATAGGGGGTGGGGGCGGGATGTGGATATCAAGTGTGTTAAGCTTATGGTCAGATCGGACCAAAGAGGAGTTGACTTCAGGTGTGGAACACCGGTCACTCATGTTGGTAATGACTAGGTCTAGGATATTGTTGCCCCTGGTGGGGGTGTGGATAAGTTGATCTAGGGCATTGGAGTTTATGAATTCCAGAAAGTGTTGAGCTAAGGAATTGGTACACGAGTAGTTTTCCCAGTTAATGATAGGGTAGTTGAAGTCACCCGTTATTAGGGTGTTTGGTTGAACCCTAATATTTTCCAGTACATCATGAAAAAGGAGTGGGAATCCTGGGGCATGGTGGGGGATCTGTAGCAAGCTACAATTTCGATTGCAGTTTTGCCCAGAGTTAGTTGCACTTGGATAACCTCGGATGCATTATGCTGAGCAACTAGCCTGGAGGTGTGGATATCTTTAATGAATATGGGCACACCTCTGCCTTTGGTGTTTCAGTTCAGGTTACATGGCCAAAAAGTGTGGTATGAGTTATAGCCTGGTAGTGCAGGGTTGCTCTCTGGAGCCTTGAATCAGGTCTCAGTCACTGTACAGATATCGATGTTCTCCATTTTAAGGAGTGCCTCGAGTGAGTGAATTTTGAGATTTAGACTTCTAGCATTGAGTATCATTACCTTCATCCCATACCTACATGACAATCATGATATCCCGTTCAGCCATATGCCACAGGATGCACAGCAGCGGGATGCCCTGTGGATGGAACTTCGCAGGAGTGTTAATGATGTGGGTGGCCACAACCGCACATACCAGCAGGTGTGCAGACACTGTACAGACCTCATTAGATGGGCAAAACAGTGTGCGAATGCAATTGCTGGGGAACAAGGTGCAACAGGTGGTGGACCCCCAACCCAGCCCCCACCCACACATACCGAGGAGCTACTGGCCAACCTGGGGACACCTGCAGAACACCATCTGCAAGCCTTAGCCAATATTGTGGAGGTGGGTGTCTCTCAACCACTGAGCCTGGAGTTGCCTGATAAGTCAGTATTGCACCTATAACGACTATATTCCATATAGCTGCATGTGTCACTGTACAATATGTAATGTAACATCATATGCAAAGCATGTATACATACATGCTGCATACTATAGTATGCTACTCTGTGTATGCACACATATGCATACACCATAGTATAGTCTAATGTACTGGTGTATGTGTTAACATGCACATTGCACCCTGTAGCCATCATAAAGGTGTGGAAAATGCTCATACTGCTGTGTTACTCCTATTTAGGTAACTCTGGCATTCTGCTGTGACATCAGCCCGTTGCAGGTGAGACTGTTATTATTTATCAGGCATCATAATGCACAGATCTATCTGCCATGTGACCATTTACCACATGTACATATAATGTATGGTCCTGTCACAATATACATGTCAGACCTGCAATGCATCACAATGCCTACCCATGTGCAACACTTGCAAACTATGTGAATCACCTCACCGACATGAATCCTCACAAAATGTCATTGCCAGATGTGTGGACAGCTGTGCATACAATGGTGGAGGTGTTGTTCACTGTAGGGACATGTACTACAGGTCAGAACTACACATGTGGGCAATACAAACAGTACTATACAGTGGGCTGGAGTATGGTCAGCCCACAGGATTCACTGGTGTGGATCATAGCCCTATTAATGTCACACAATGTGATGTGCTATCTTGACATGTCCACGACATCTAGTGGCCTGGCTGCAACACTGCCTAACTAACCTGAAAACATATCCCACATACCACCCTTTGTCTGCATAACCCTGTCGTCAGTGGAGCATATGACATCTATGGGTGTATGTCATATGGGACAACACAGACATGTGAAATAGATGCCTGTCACAATAATTTGGCCAACACATGTACACACATGGCCATGGAGGATGGCCAGAGACATGAAGAAACACACACAGTAGATGTGATGTGCTTGTGTGTACACCCTGTCGTACAATGGCTACACATGGTCTAACTATGGCGTTTGTGTAATGGTTATATTGTAGATGTGGAACACTAGACGTCCTACAGGCCTGTGCACATCTAGTGTAGGCGTGACATCAATCCACCACATAAGATGTGCTGAACATCTTGAGGGTGTCACAACATGACAGCAGTCACCTGTACAGTATCCACATCAGCCCACAGATACAGTACATTCCCCTTGCTGGTGTCAGACATCAATGTCATACTTGCTCCTCATGTGTGTGTGTGTGTGTGTGTGTGTGTGTGTGTGTGTGTGTGTGTGTGTGTGTGTGTGTGTGTGTGCATGTGTGGTACACAGATGACATGGTGTACCGACGTGTTTGCCATGTCTGGTTATAGTTGCCAGGCAGCAGCAATATGGTTGCAGATGTGCAGAGGTGTCATCCCTATACCCTTCAGTGGCCTGTGTCACACATTCCACATCATGTTTTATTGTGTATACACCTCAGTGACGTGGGTCACATTCCACAGTATATATGTATTGTATCTGAACACAGTCATGGCTATGAACTGTGTTTGTAACTCACACTTTTTAGCAATAGAGATGCCTCATGATTCCCTGCAATGGCCATGCACATCAGCTAAATGTGCAGTATATCTGTAGGGCGGACAGACAACACTGCATTGGGGCACCATTACCCCACTGTATATTTGACAGGACACCATTGTGTTAAACATGTATGCATGTCATTGCACACATCAGCAGATTACATGTCATACTGCATGTGATTGTCAAGGTCATATGCCACACATCAGGCAGGTGTACTGTTAACCTGTGCAGTTCTACATGGTGTAACACAGGGATGTATGCTGACTACTACTATGATTGTGTAATTTGCATACCGTCTGCTATGACACATGCATGCTGTTGTGTGCAACCCAGGGATGTATGATTACCACTATTATTGTCTGCGCTGCATGCCGTCTACCGTACCACATGCATGTTGCATGACTTCTGTCATATCACGTGTGTGTGTGTGTGTGTGTGTGTGTGTGTGTGTGTGTGTGTGTGTGTGTGTGTGTGTGTGTGTGTGTGTGTGTGTGTGTGTGTGTGTGTTTATTGTATAGATTGTAATGTACAGTTCTTGTCTGCCCTCACAGGTGATGTAGGTGCATTGCCCTCCTGTGGTCCATCTGATGTTAGTGTCCCCACAGACTCTAGTAGTGATGATGAATGTATGATGGAGGCACAGGCAGGGTTGTCAAGGGCTGAAACTGTGCTATTGGTTGCTATTCCAGCTATATCCCCCTCATCCCCACACACAGATCCCATGCCTGCACATACCCCATCACCAGTGGCCATAGAGGAAGGACAGTTGGAGTGTGGTAGCTTGGAACAGGAAAGTGTGGGGGCTATGGAAGATATGCCTGCACACCATGGTGTCAGCCTGCTGACTGGTGGTGCCCCACACAGGCACATGGCCAGTGCTGCTCATAGGAGGACCTCTGGCTAGCATGCTCCTGCAAGACAGAGCACAGCAGCTGGTGTCACCAGATGCATGTTTCAGGCTGTAATGGAGGGACAGGCACGTGCTGAACGGCACAACAAAGAAGATCAGAGGCTTCAGAGAGCTACTGTCCTTCTTTAAACAACAACATCCAGGCAATGGTAAATGCTCAACAGCAGATTGCAGAAGCTTTGGATAGATGGTTGGGTGACATGGTTGGAGTCCTTGACTGTGGCATGACAATCCTCGAGCATGAGCTGTCTGTATTGGAACATCTGGTAAGAGTGAGGCATCGGACACGTGGATGTAGGCCTGCTACATCCCCTGTTTCCGGTCTACATGTATGAGCTACCTCACATGTCTGCTCCCATAGTGGCAGTAGCAGCAGTGCATCTGGTGCTATACTGTCCATACCATGACACAGCAGGCCATGTGCACGTGGCCTGGGATGGTCCAAACAGGGACAAGGTTCCAGTGGACAAGTAACATCAGACAGTACCCAATCTGCACCGCTGCCTGGTAGTACCCGTGCAACCCCTGGCAGGCACAGGTCACATGTCCATGGCCGGACACCATGAACTGTAAAATCTAGCTGTACAGTCTGCAGCGGTCAATAATACCCCTGTGTAGGCCAGACACATGCCAGAACTCTGTAGGGCACCGCAACACACACATGCATAACATCCACACACACCTAATTAGATCAAAGGTCCTAACCCACACACATGATGTCATCTAATGGTGCAGCTTAAGCCTCTGGCAAACATTATCACCCTGTGCATATGATGATGCCTGTGCCGCATCCCTGACATCCACACCATGAGTGCAGGGACATGCTCATATGGTCTGATGCACAGGGTGAACAGACTAGGAAAATAAGTGTAGTTTACAAATGTTGAGTACTGTTGACAGGCAGCAGACATACCATGTACTACATGTGTACAATTCATTTTCTACTGTTAACAGCATGTGTCTTGTGTAACAACAGTAACTGCATGTTGGTCATGATGTTCTGCTGTCCTCCTTCAGGTCTAATTGCATGTGCCGGTGGATGTCAGTGTTTGCAGTTAGTGTCCTATATGTCAATGTGGACTACTCACAGGTATGTATGAATATACCAGCATGCACCGTGTAGCTGTCACATAACAGTGAAAATGTCCCATGTTCCAAACATGGCTACTGATCCAAGAGCATGATAGCTGTGCATAAAGCTACTGTAGCTACAGACATGACATCCATACTGGGTGACATCACAGGTACAGTTACATGGAGTGGTGAGGTAAGAGAGCGGTCTAGCTGATTACAAGGGTAGAGGCCAGTGGGAAGTGTGATGTCTCATTGGGAATCAGTAATACACATTCCCATGACAGGATGCCAACACACAACTACACCCACACACTCAGGTATTGACACACATGTATTCAGTGACACAGTAACACACCCACACACTCACAGCTTCACCGACACAGTAACACACACACTCACTCAGTTGCTACTGTTGAGGTGAGGACCCCTGCCTATGTGCAAATCATAAAACCAATAAAATCACCAGCAAGACTTATAGACCGCAAATTTATTAATAAGTTAAGCACTTTCATCAAGTAACATTGACTTCATCAGAACAAGTAAAAAGGCAGTCATATGATTTAAATACATCACAATTGCACAGGATAGGCTGAATTCACACCAATCAATGAAATTAGTATTGAATAAATTATTACCATAAAATATACAACATATGATTTAAATACATCACAATTGCACAGGATAGGCTGAATTCACACCAATCAATGAAATTAGTATTGAATAAATTATTACCATAAAATATACAATTAAAACTGAATAAAACAGTGCTAATAGGAAACACTTAAAAAATCAAACCCTTTCTGCTTTTTCTTTTAAAGCAGGTAGAACAGATATAAAATCATTCAGTCCAGGGCATAGGTTTGCTGCTAAATGGAACTGCCACATCAATTCCCTGTTATTTAAAGTGTTTTTCCAATTGCCACCCCTAGGGTTTACATCTATCATGTCCAGGATACCAAACTTAAACCCAGAAAAATTAGCACATGATTTACTATGCCTAAATAGAGCATTAGTTTCTTTGGAATTCTTGATATCATATGAATGCTCATATATCCTGGACTTGAGAGCCCTCTCAGTTTTCCCAGCATAGAACCCCGGGCAGGAATTACACTTAGCCAAATACACTATTTTACTAGTATGACAATTGCCTTTTTTAAAAAACACTGTGTCCTGATTAAAATCATCCAGTTTTAAGCAAACAACTGGCAATATAAATTTACAGTGTGCACAATAACCACAAGCTTTGGTGAATTCATCTGATTTCAAACCACTGTTGTTCATATTACCCTCTAAGGTGAACTTTAAATTGTGACCCACTTTAGTACAAAAAATAGGTTTTTCACCCACTGCTTGCAGAATACTATGGTCACTCCTGAAAATATTCCAATTCTTATGAAGAATATTCCTTATTTCATTATAAGGAGAACAATATTGTACAACACAGGCCTGCATAAAGTTGTTATTAAAGCATTCTACTTTTTCAATATTTTTTGTTATTTCAGAAGGTCCTTTACCTAACAAGGGTTTGTATTTCAAACCCCACTCACTCAAAATATCCTGTAAAATATTCTCAACAAATTGCAAAGGGTACCCTCTCTCCAAAAACATGCTCTTAAGGCCATTGAATTCCTGAATGACGTCCTCAAAATGAGAAGTCATCCTAGAAATTCTAATAGCCTGTCCCTTAACAATACTTTTTTTCTGGTAGAGTGGGTGATGACTTTGGAAATGAAGGTAGGAATTACAAAAAGTTGTCTTCCTATAAACTTTAGATCTGAAGAAACCTAGGTCCTTAATAATAGTAGTATACAAGTAGTGGATCTCCTTCTCATTATATTCATATGTAAATTTTAAATAATGAGTAGTACTGTTGAGATATTCAATAAAAACAGCAATATTTTCTTTGGTACTCTTCATAAAATAAAAATATTGTCCAGGTACCTATGTAAAATAGAATATCTGAGTAGAACCTACTTTCAAAAACAAATTCCTTCTCTCACCCTAATAAAACAATATTTGCATAACCGGGGGCACAAGCTGCCCCCATAGCAAATCCCTTTATTTGTTGGAAGTATTGTCCTTCAAAAAAATGTAATTATTATCTAGTATCAAGGCCATAATCTCACAAACAAGCTGCTCACACACTGGTGATAATTTGGAATAGTCAAACAATATTTTTTTCAAAATAATGTAAACCTTCCTGCCTAGGAATACAAGAAAATAAATCTTGTACATCTATCGTCAGAAAAAACAAATCAGAATTCCATAAGTCCAGCTTAATCTGCCCCAAGAAATCCCAAGAATCCTTGACAAGATGTGGCATGCCCTCAACCACGTTTAACCATCTGGTCCACAAAAACAGCCAAATTATGTGTCTTAGATCTCTCTGCTGCCACAATAGGCCTAAAGGGGGGTGACAAAACATCTTTGTGGATCTTGGGGATGCCAAACATACTGGGCACCTTGGGAAAAGTGCTCAATAAAAAAGAATAAGTTTTTTGACTAATCCTTTGCTCCAACAAGTATTCTTCTAAAAACACATCAATTCGCTGATAAGAAATGTTAATCTGGTTTTTGGATACATGTAAGTAATTTTCTTCCTGAAACAAAATAGCTTGAATAAGGTCTTTATAGTTTTCACTATCAAAAATCACAACCCCCCTCCCCTTGTCTGGGGTCATTATACGAATGCTTTTCTCATACTTCAGGGAATTAAGTAATTCCTTCTCTTTGGAATTCAAATTATAAAATAATTTCTTATTATTAGCCCAAAGTTGGTAAAGATCTTGTTTAACCACATTCTCATAACTAGCCTCCAAACAATGCAAGGGGGGGGGGGTAAATACACTATTTTTTCTTAAGGCCGTGGTTCTCTGCCCAACTTTATCTGTATTATTACCAGAAAACAACAACCGAAAATTAACTTTCCTTGTATACATGTGAATATCAAGCAGTACTTCTGCTATATCGGGTACTCTAGCAGGAACAAACTTGAACCCTTTGAAAAAAAGTGAAAAATATTATTCAGAGATGACCCTGTCAGTATAATTATAAATATTAAATCCTTTAGAGGTAAAAATAATGTTAGAATGGTGAGAAATTCCATCTAATACCTGCCCCTGCCTCTCCCCTTGTAGTAATGACCTCTGCGGGCAGGGTAGTCGGAGTTGTAATAATGTTGGGCTCCCTGTTGTCTGTTTGCTATTCATTCCGAGCATCTTAGAGTGGGAAAATCCTCCTCTGCATGGAATTCATCATTAAATGGTTGCTCAAAAGGGGTCCCATTCTCAGGGACTTCCGAATAAATTTCCCCTTCTTGGTAATTGTACCTATCCAATCCAAATTCCTCACTCTGTCTATCAATAAAAAGTCTGTCTGTAGGGTATACTGTTTTAGATTTGTACTGTTGAACATCTCTATTGAGCTTCCTTTTCTTTTTCTGAAACTGTATGTTACACTTTTTATCAACCCTATCAAGAACCTTAAAGTACAACTCCTCATACTGAGGAAATAATAATCTTCCAAAATATCCCTTTTTAGTATTTCAACCTCTTTTTGTATTTTAAACTTTGTTTGTTCTTGAAAAACTAACCCCTTATTAAGTAGCTCAATACCCCATTTATCAAACAGACTTGTAAAATCTTTTACCACATCAGTGTCATAGTACAGTCCAAAGGGAAATTTAAAAACATGTAGACCTTGAGGAACCACCTTCAATCTGATACATTCATTAAAATAAAACATTTCCATTTGCAAAGTTTTGAGTTTATACATTTTTTTCTCAAACCCAAAAATCTTGTCTCTTATAGAGGAATAATTCTTATCTTGTTTCCTCTTAATCTCACAGTTACTTTCACCACAGTTATTATGTTCTGTAAAGTTAAACATTTTATTCAAAAAAACTTTGAATTTAGAACTAGCCTCTCCTGAGGCCTTGGGTGAACTGGAGGCACCAGTAAAATAACCAGCCTGTTTATTAGAAGCCATACCATTGGCTTCAAACCTCCCCTTAGAAACAGAATGATAAACAGTACCTGACTTGTTGTTCACAGTTTTTGGCTGTAAACCTGGTGCACTTGCCTGTATAACCTCCACATCTTTGCCAAAATACACCACTCCATTGGTGTTAGGATGCTCCGGACAAACGTTAGAACCAGAAAACTGATTTTTGTCTGGAAAAGAAACCACACGATGTTCAATGGTGGAAGCAGCTTGTTCCAAATTAACAATGGCTTCAGTAATGATGTCATTACGTCTCCGAATTTGACACTCATTGGTTACATCCACAGTAACCAAATGACTGCCAATAACATTGCCAAGTTTCCCTTCACATCAGGGCCAAGCTCTAAAGTGCGACTGTCAGTCGTTTTTGATGAAAAAAGTTCCATAAAATGAGCCAACTCACTTCTGAGCTCAGCAACATCTTTCTTACATTCTAAAATCTCCATGGACTGCCTGAATCAAACATCCACAGATAGACCTATGGAATCCAATGAATCCATATGCCCAACGCCACCAAAATAAACCAGAAACCAAAATAACGGCGAACTGGTGAAAAAAACAAAAAATAAAACCAATAAAATCACCAGCAGTTCCCTCTTATTTAAAGTGTTTTTCCAATTGCCACCCCTAGGGTTTATATCTATCACGTCCAGGATACCAAATGACTGCCAGAAACATTGTCAAGTTTCTCTTCACATCAGGGCCAAGCTCTAAAGAGCAACTGTTAGTCGTTTTTGATGAAAAAAGTTCCATAAAATGAGCCAACTCACTTCTGAGCTCAGCAACATCTTTCTTATGTTCTAAAATCTCCACGGACTGCCTGAATCAAACATGCACAGGTAGACCTATGGAATCCAATGAATCCATATGCCCAATGCCGCCAAAATAGTGGCGAACTTGTGAAAAAAACTAAAACCAATAAAATCACCAGCAGTTCCCTCTTATTTAAAGTGTTTTTCCAATTGCCACCCCTAGGGTTTATATCTATCATGTCCAGGATACCAAATGACTGCCAGAAACATTGTCAAGTTTCCCTTCTCATCAGGGCCAAGCTCTAAAGAGTGACTGTTAGTCGTTTTTGATGAAAAAAGTTCCATAAAATGAGCCAACTCTCTTCAGAGCTCAGCAACATCTTTCTTACGCTCTAAAATCTCCATGGACTGCCTGAATCAAACATCCACAGGTAGACCTATGGAATCCAATGAATCCATATGCCCAATGCCACCAAAATAAACCTGAAACCAAAATAGCGGCGAACTGGTGAAAAAAACAAAAACTAAAACCAATAAAATCACCAGCAGTTCCCTGTTATTTAAAGTGTTTTTCCAATTGCCACCCCTAGGGTTTATATCTATCACGTCCAGGATACCAAACTTAAACCCAGAAAAATTAGCACATGATTTACTATGCCTATTATGCATTTTTGGGACACACATCAGATTTTTCAGGCTGACACATACCCACGGTCAGTTTACTTATTTGCTTAAATGAGAGCTTATTCTTGTAGCAGTTTAGTTGCTTATTCTGTTTCTTGTAACATTTACGTATTTTACATACAGAAATAACTGTTTTATGCAACTGTTCCATGACATATGGTACATAATTATTTCCTATAATAACAGGACATTTGCCATTGTATTATTTTTGGTCAGGACACAACTGCCCAAAAAGGGACTGCCCCTGGCAAAGTGGGACAGGTGGTAACCCTACTTACGTCTGCTTTAAAGTTCCTTAATCACCCTATATCCAACTGCCACTATGCGAATGTGTAAGGTATATATTCCAGATAATGCACATGGGGAGACATGCATCATGGTCAGGTGTTTAATCCTGGTTCATAGGTTCTGCAGGGCCAGCTGGAGGCTGAGCAGTCTTGTGGACAACTACTGCTCATACAACTTGTGTCCAGATGTCTACAGGACTGGACATCATGTCGTGACACCACGTCTAATGTTTAGAACAGATACGTATCCCATGAGGGATTTCCAAAAATTGTGGGGACCGATGACCTCAATTCTTTTGGCTTTATAAAAATGAGATAGGGTTATACATACAAGGGATACATAGTTTGCAATCCTGAGACTGCTTAGGGTGAGACTGCCTACTAGATATGAGTAGGGGTTACTATGTGCAGATATGGCTGTGCCAAGCTAGCAGCCCGAGTATGGTTGGTTTTGGTGGTTTGGTGGACGTTCAGGAAGGGGGGGTGTGTGCTGTGGAGGGGATGATGGGTATTCAATTATATATCCAGGTGTGTTGTGGTTGGATGGCTGAGTTCAGGCCAGACCATTATGTGGGTATGTGCCAGTAACATTTCTGTACATGTGTATCGCACATTTTATGTTCATATGTTTGTGGGATTGTGTTCTACAGTATGGCCTGTCAGATTGTATTGTGGATGTGAATGTTTGTTCTTTGGTTTTCTTTCTGATTCACTCACTGCTCCCTCATACACCTCCAGTTCACCTATTGTGCATCCAATCCAGTCTCCCCTTGGTGAATTATTACATTACCTGTCACCCACTACCCCCATATTCCACACACACCATCCATCCCTTCTCTGGTTGATGGCCCATGGCACAGTCAACAGAACACATTGCATACACTACATATCTCTGGTACCAATATGGTTGTGAGGACTACCCTAGAATTTTCGATCTTCCACATGCTGTACTTCATGCACATAGGTATACGCAAATACTTATCTTTCATGACATGGTAGGTAGACCCGGGTAATACCCGTTCATCTTTGGGCCATCCTGACAAGGATGACTTGGACCACAAATGGGCAGATATTGGGCGAATGCTCTGACTATTGGTAGGGTTGCCACCTTTTCATATGACCAAGATGGGACATTTTCGGGACACACATCAGATTTTACAGGCCAGCACATATCCACGGTCAGTACAAGGGATAGTACTTTAATTTTATGCCTAAATGTAAGCTTATTGTTGTAGCAGTTTAGTTGCTTCTTCTGTTTTGTTTACTTGCTTATTCTGTTTCTTGTAACATTTAGGTATTTTACATATGGAAATAAGTATTGTATGGGACTATTACATAAAATATTGGACATAATTATGTCCTACAATCGCAGGACATTTGACATTTATAATGGTTTTGGTATGGGCACAACTGCCCAGAGGGGGACTGTCCCCCACAATGTGGGACAGGTAGTAACCCTAACCACTGGGTTAGAATTAGCAATTGACGGCGCAATAATACGATATGTTTTTCTTCCACTTGGTATAACTATCGACACTACAATGGAATATGGGCACGGGGTTTTAAACGTCATTTGTTCGAGGGACGGGGACTCAATATTCAGCTACATGCCTTTGTGTTTACTTTTTATTTTGGTGTTCGCAAAACTATCTTGTATGTTCTGCATACATTTCAGTATCCACGGACACTGACAAGAGTGATTACTATGAGAGGCAGGCTGTACTAGTCAGCATTTTAGGTTGCGCGTATGCATGTTCACGCCTCCGTGCAGCGCTTGGACATGCCCCCTTCACTCGTGCACGTTTCCTATGCATCTGGCCATTGCAGCAGCATGCCTTCATTAGTATGCATGTGGTGCTGCTGTGCCATCTCTACGCCACATGGTCAGCGTAAGGCTAACACTGTCCTTGCGCCGAGCTTCATGAATCCCGGGGAGTAATTTGCCCAAAACACGCAGTTGCCTTGCTTTAGTTATGCTTAATGTGTCCTTTTTGCTTTTTGTTATATTTGTTTTGCCTGTTTAATCTATTTTCATGCCCATTATACTTTTCTAGTGCTCATTTTACTCTAAACATACTCGTTTTACTTTCAACATGCTCGTTTTGCAATTCTGAGGTAGTTCTGAACTCATGTGCTTTTCTGATAATTATTTTATCAAATATATTAACTTCGAACATTTCATTTAATTAATAACCTTTTTGTGGCTTTAATTTGCTTAATAAACAATTCCGTGCTATTCATTTGCTTAATAATGTGTTCTGTGCCCTTGTAATGCTCCATTTTATCTTTTTAATAAAATAAATCATTCATGCAAGTTTTCATTACCTTTAGTTCTTTTCTGGCCCTTTTTCTGCACTTGATTTACTTAATTTACCTTCACTGTTAACTCTGCATCTCACAGCTCTGAAAAGCAGTCTCTGGAATCCCGGTTTTGACATCATGTCACTTGTCTGGTCAGGATAAAACAGACGAACATTCATGGGTTCTGTTCAAGCAGCTTTATTATGTACAAACACACCAGGATTGAGGCTTAGTAACTTTAACTTAGATAAACTTATAAACAAACTTACTAACCCACTTATACATGTTCCCACTTTGGCTGCACTCGCAAAATGGCACTGAAGCTAGCACATGCTTGCTATTGATATGCACGTGCTGTCCTTGGAAATGCTTCTTAAAGGTACAACACACACACTATTCTAGAGGATGGTTATTTCTACAACTGGGGAATTGTTCTAACTTTATCTAAAATAAAAGGATAGTCAGCTATCCATTCCAACAGCATGCCTAGCTATGCTTATCATAATTGCTATATTTCCTGTTTAATTTTTCTATGAGTATTTGTTAACGACATTTAAGCAAGCATATTCTTCTATCCTTTGGCAATACCAGATAGACGGCTATACCTCTAGTTCAGGAGTCCAAAATCTTTAGAGTTTGAAATGCTTTAGATTGGATTTGCTGTTTTATAGTGCAGAGGCTTGGTGTGACGTTTACTGCCAGCAAGGACTGTAGAGAGAGGGAAGAAGAGGAGAGATGTTTAGCCAGAAAGGGTATTGCACACAATATTTCCTAAAAGGGAGAAATGTGCAGAGGGATAGCAAAAACAGATTGTAGTTTATTAGATGCTGGGAGTAAGGCATATAGATACACAACCAAGACAGAAGACAAAGTAATGTTTTTTTTTTATTGTACAGGCTTTGAAATTTGTTCAAGACCAGGAGATTATCTTCTGGAGAGCAATGAATACCACCCAAGACATAAACTCAAGGTTAACATTTTATTTTGTATCGGAAAGACACAAATACAGCTTGTTGAAAATGCATTACTAAGAAAAGGGTATAGGTATGGCTGAAACAAGATGGGAAGTGAGCGAGACCATTTAGATAATAAGATGAGAAAGTTCATAAAGAACTGCTCAACACAATTGTTAAACAACAGCATGTATATAGTATCTTGATTTAAGTGATAACTGACTCTGAACGGCCTAAGCAAAATAAAAATAGCAACCTATAAAGGTTAACCTTCAGTAAAAAGATTACATATTCTAATCATAACTGCCCATATTTTAGTCATCAAAAGTCTTAAAACATATTTAGGCTTTAGAACAACATTCCAAATAATTCATCCAACAGTGGGAAGCTAAGCAGCAGTTCTAGAATAATTGCCTGTACATACATTTCTTGGCATAATCTGCTGTAAAAAAAAATTGCAATTGCAGTTTTGCTTGTTTGACTAATCCTGTTGCATAAACACTTTAGATTTACTGCCAGGGAATTTAG
Organism: Protopterus annectens; assembly: GCF_019279795.1. NCBI lineage: Eukaryota > Metazoa > Chordata > Ceratodontiformes > Protopteridae > Protopterus > Protopterus annectens. The sequence goes on along the minus strand of NC_056741.1, from coordinate 217,431,116 downwards.
TTGCAGTCAGATTAAGGAAATAAGCACAATATTTCCAGATTACAGTTCATATCTCTGATGAGCAACCTACCCATGGCTGTTTGTTTTTATAGACAGTCATTTGGTATTCGTTTTGCAGCTCCATGGGCTTTACAATTAAGTTAAAAAAGAAAAGAACATAAACAATGTCTGTTTATCAGAAATAGCACATTTGGAAAAGGAATACCATATGATGTTCAGAGGAAATATTACAGATATTACACTTACTGTGCAGTTGGAATTCTTCCTCTAGGCTGTATCCTGTTGGGATGGGAGTATAATAATGGTGCTCTATACTGAGAAATCGCTACTTACTTGCTGTCCCCACAGTACTAGGAACACTGCCAAAAACAATCAGGAACGAGACTATCACTGAATCCCAGGCTGAGTTGTAATATCCCCATTTGCTGTGTTTACAATTGTAACCTATGTAAACAGGAGAAAAAAATGGACTCAGATATGGAGCATTAGCATACTAACATGTGTAGACAGACTCAATAGCTAGATTAGTTTAACAGAGGGGACGGGTTATACCTATCAAAGATATTTAAGCAAGCATAATATTTTTTTTTGGTTAATGCCTGGTGGATTGCTGTACTTCTGGTATAGGAGTCTGAAACTTTAACTTTTCAGATGCTTTGGAATGGGTTTGCTACCTTATAGTGCAGAAGGTAAGTACTCGTGCTCACAAACCATAGAACAAACAATGATACATCTATAGCATGGCATAACTGGAATGCTAACTTGACCCTGAAATTAGAAAACACAATACCAAAGTAAAAAAGAAATCCAAACAATCCATTAGAAGCTTTAAAACTCAATTGAAGAAAACACAAGAGAACTCACTAATTAATCCTAAACAGTTCACAAAAGAAGTAATCAGGCTAACAGGTAGAAACAATCCCTCATCCAATCATATTACTTTAAGCACTATCTCTCCATCTAATTTACTCTCAGAATTTAGCAACCCTCTTAAACTATGTCCTACCACTTCTCTCTCCAACCTTACTCCAGAGCACCCCCATGCATATATTTTATTTTAAACATTAAAAAGAAAAATAAAATACAGCCATTCCTCAAACAACTAAAAATTTACAGTCTCCCATGGACAGATAATCTACACCTCTGGTTCATCTCATGTATGATTGCAAAGCATACATTATTGCATCACTCTAACATGTATATAACCTGTTAGTAACACAAAACACCATGGGGGGAATTTAATAAAGCCTACACAGTTACCATGTCGGCATTGTGGCATGCTGCCTACACAAAAGTAAGCAGGTTTGCGATCCAGCAAAGACAGCTGGGTGATGCAGACGCACACACCAACACAAAAGTATCCATGGCATGCAAATCACTTCATAAGCAAGTGAATTTTATGCAAATTAAGGAGGTAGAGAGAACCAGCAAGCAGATAGGCAGCCCTGCAGACCCTGAGTCAATATCTGTAGTGTACATGGAAAAATTCCATGTACAGGATTTTAAACAGACAAAAGGGGCTGTAAAATGTAGTTAGATCGACAGAAATGGCATAACACATACAGATATGAACAAAACTATCCACTGAAGAAAACTATTCACTATGTATCCAAAAACATAAGGGCAATACATTAAAGTAATTTTATTTTTTTAATGATCTGGGTATATTTGCACAGTGTTCCGCAGTGTGCAAACATGCAGTTATGGAAAACAAATAGTGGAAAAAACAAATTTAATAATATTTGACAGAAATGTATTATAGGACCCTGTGTTGAGTATCCACAATGGTGGAATGGTGCTGTTGCTAATGAGATAGGGCCTGGAACCCTGTAGTTCTCAGGTTATGTGCATGGATCCCTATGCAAATGAGGTGGGATTACTGAATAGCACAAATGGGTATCCGTGTCCACATATCCCTTCCGTGTAGGCACAGAACCATGTCAGTGTCCACAGAAGAGGTAGTTGGCATCAAGAGGGAGTGTGTCTGATGACATGTAAGCTCATTGGAGCACAGCTGCTCCTGTTTGCATGGCATGCCACTGTGCTGAGCAGAAGGTTGTGTACACTACCTGCTAAGCTTTGCTTACCTTCGGCCGTGTGTTTCCATGTGTTTCTGTGTGTTTGTGCAGTGTGCCACAGTGGTAAGAGTGACCTTTCACAGGGATGTGTACAGTGACTGCTGAGCTTTGTCTACCTTCATGGCTCTTGGTTCCACATGCTTGCATGGTGTGCTGCTGGGCTAAGCAAGGAAGGCTGGGGGGGTGCAATGTTTGCTAAGTACTGTTTATGTGTGAGGTGCACGTTTGCATGGTGTAGCGCAGTGCTGAGTGTATCCAAAAGCCAATCATATATTAATTACTGATGACCCCTGTTTCATTTAAACTAGGGCCATTAAATGTTCTTATTGATGTACTTGGCAGGTGGAATGCATCATAGATAGCCAGTCACATAGACTACACCTACAGGAGAACACTATAAAGGTTGCATACACCCTACAATCTGATTTCTCCCCCATACTCTGCACCAGTGGAGTACAGACTTAGAAATTTTAACTGAAGGAATGCTAGGGGCTGCTGCATGTCTGCTATATCTGTATGTGCCAGATGCTGAATTCAATGCTGCTGCTGCTGACAACAGACCTAGACTGAGAAGGAGAAGAGTGTTCAGGCCCAGGGTAACCTTCCAGGAACTACATGAGCTAGAGATTGCTACAGGTGGGACAGGATCATACTACAAGAACTCACTGAGCTCTGGCTCTGCCACCCTCAACTCAGACTCAGAGCCAAAAGAGGGGAACATGTCCCAGTGGACACAAAGGTATGTGTAGCTCTCAGGATACTAGCCACAGGTACTTTCCATAGATCAACTGGGAACATGATGGGGGTCTCACAGGCATCAGCATCCAGGGTACTCCACCAGTTCCTGGATGCCATGCTACTACATGACAGTGAGCACATATCTTTTCTTCTTACCTCTGAGGTGAGGGCCAGCAATATGCAACATTTCTACCATGTAGCACACTACCCTGAGGTACTGGTTGCCATAGACTGCACTCATGTACATATCAAGGCACCATCCATTGAGGGGTAGAATCTACATCAACTGCAAGGGGTATCACTGCATCAACTGCCAGGTCGTGTGCAATGCCCAGGGCATTATCATGAATGAGTATGCTGGCAGCCCTGGCAGTTATCACAACTTCCATATCTGGCATACATCACAGCTGTACCAGATGTTTGCTATGGGTGACATCCCACACAGCCATTTACTGGGGGTGAAATGTTTTGAATGCAACCAGTGGGGCCATGTGGCATACAGGTGTCCACAGAGGCAAGGAGGAGAACCAAAGGTGAGGAAGCCAGTAAGTGGGAAAGACAAAATGCCAATAGTGGGTTGTCTTGACACAACAGGGGTATGGAACTACCATCCTGCAGGTGTCCTGAGAGGGAAGGATTTGAATGAGGCAGTACTATGTACTTATGCAGTTACACTCAGGGAGGCTAGGAGAAAAGCATGTGGGTCTGGCAGCCTGAGGAGACCATGACAGGCTGCATACTTGCAGCCAGAACTGGTGAGGTGGTTACTTCAGGAAAGGAGCTACTTTGTAGCAGTGAGACTGAAGGTGAGCCACAGCTGCTTGTGGGTACTTATGGTCCCTTGGACAGAGTGACTGCAAATGTAGAGATAAGTAGTAGTACCCAGGCTGACAGTGAGGCACCACTGTCAGAAGAGGCAAGACTTCCTGTGGAAGGGGAGCTGGGAAGGGTTACAAGGAGAGAGTTGAGACAGGCTCAGCTCTCAGACCCTACATTGCAAGGACTGAGGCAGGTAGCTAGGGAGGCACCTGATTCTCAAGGGAAGGGGGAATCTGTAAACTGGAACAAAGGTTACTATACAGAGAGTGGACCACTGAGGCAGGGCTAGAAGGTGAGAGAATACAGCAGTTTGTAGTGCCTGGAGCCTACCATCTGGTGCTTCTAGCCATTGCCCATGATATTCCCTTTGCAGGTCATATGGGCATAAAACGTACAAAGAGGCATATAATGCAAAACTTCTATTGGCCTGGAATTTCCAGAGATTTAACAGGGTACTGCAGGACCTGTGCGTAGTGCCAAAAGGTAGACAAGGCAGGAGACAAGGTGAGAGCTGCTCTGATGCCTTTGCCTGTGATTGAGGAGCCATTTCAGAGGGTAGCTATAGATATTGTGGGTCCTCTGAGTACCCCAAGTTCCACAGGGAAAAAGTATATCCTAGTGGTAGTGGATTATGCTACACATTACCCTGAGGCAGTGGCTTTGTCCTCCATTGAGGCAGAGAAGGTGGCAAATGCTTTGTTAGAGATTTTCAGCAGGGTGGGTTTCTCAAAAGAAATACTGACTGACCGAGGTGCCAATTTCATGGCAGACCTACTGGCTTGTCTATGGAAGTCCTGTGGGGTGAAGTGAAGCAGATGAAGACCACCCCCTACCATCCCCAGACTAATGGTCTTGTTGATAGGTTAAACTCTACAATCAAGTCCATGCTATGGACATTTGCAGATCAGTTTAAGCGGGAGTGGGACAAATATTTGCCCAATCTGTTGTTTGCTTACAGAGAGGTTCCCCAGGAATCCACAGGTTTTTCACCCTTTCAGTTGCTGTACGGCCATAGGGTGAGGGGACCTCTAGATTTAATTCGAGATGAGTGGGAAGGTGAGTGTGAACCTCACAAGGACTCTGTTGTGGCATATGTCCTAAACCTCAGGACAAGGCTCAGGGAACTCATGGGGTTGACCTTGGTGAACCTGGCAGAAGCCCAACAACAGAAAAAGGTGTGGTATGACAGGAATGCTTGAGCTAGAGAGTATGCTGTGGGGCAACAGGTAATGGTTCTCATGCCTGTCAGAAGCAACAAGCTGTGAGCAGCTTGGGAGGGACCCTACAAGGTGGTAAGGAAGGTAAGTGATGTTAACTACATAGTGGAACTGCTAGGCAGATGGCAGAGGCACAAATTGATGAAACCTTACCATGATAGGGAGGCCCTTGTGCTGAGCATTTGTAGTGGATTGTAGGAGGAGTCTGACGGAGATCTGGGGACTGATCTCCTCAGTGAAGTTCGGGCTGACACCTCAGTGGAAGGGGTAGCAATGTCCCAGCAGCTATCTCCTACCCAGGTTCAATAAATCCGAGCAGCATTGCAGGAATTTGGGGACATGTTCACTAGGAAACCAGGGTGCACCCACCTGGTGCAGCATGAGGTGGATACAGGACCCCAAAGGCCTATTAGGCAGGCCCCATATAGGGTGCATGAAGAGTCATACAGACCCTGAGGGAGAAGGTACAGGAGATGTTGGAACTATGGGTGATTCAAGAGTTCAACAGTCCCTGGGCCTCACCAGTGGTGTTGGTGCCAAAGAAGGATGGCAGCACCAGGTTCTATGTGGATTACAGGAAATTACATAGTCACACAGAGTCAGATGCTTACCCCATGTCTAGGACAGATGAAGCCCTAGATCACCTGGGTGGGGTTAAGTATCTTACAACCATTTATCTTACCAAGGGTTACTGGCAGGTGCCCTTGACTCCCAGTGCTAGAGAGAAGTCAGCCTTCCCAGCAGGAGCAGGAGGGTTTGCCCTTGTTTACCTAGATGATATTGCCATCTACAGCCATTCCTGGCCAGAACACCTTCAGCATGTTAGGGAGGTGCTGGGAAGACTACAGAGGATAGGATTGACCATTAAGCTGAGCAAATGTCAGGTGGGTATGGCAGAGGTCTCCTACCTAGAACATAGAGTGGGGAGTAGTAAGATAAGGCCAGAACCTGCCAAAGTGGAAGCCATTCAGGCATGGCCTGCACCTGTTACCATAAAGCAGGTGAGGGCATTCTTAGGGACAGCAGAGTACTACAGAAGGTTCGTCCCTAGCTAAAGTACCATAGTTGTTCCCCTCATAGACCAGACAAGGAAGAACAGGCCAGATAAGGTAGTGTGGACTCCAGCATGTGAGCAGGCTTTTCAGAAGCTTAAAGAAGCTTTGGGAGGACCCCCTGTGTTAGCCAGTCCAGATTACAGCAAATAATTTGTTGTGCATGTGGATGCTTCAAACCATGAGGGGAGAGACTGTACTTAGCCAGATTTCTTAAGAGGGAGAAGAGCAGCCAGTGGTTTATCTCAGCTGTAGGCTCCAACCCAGGGAGGAATGCTATGCAGCTGTAGAAAAGGAATGTCTAGTCATAGTGTGGGCACTGCAGAAACTTCAACCTTATCTGTGTGGAAGAAAATTCACTGTAATGACAGATCACAACCCCCTAATATGATTAAACATAGCCAGCCAGCAAAATGGCAAGTTGCTAAGATAGAGCCTGGGGTTGCAAGCATATGATATGTCAGTGCAGCACTGCAGTGGGAGTAGCAATGCCAATGCAGATGGGCTGTCAAGACAGGGAATGGGGTGAGGTACACCCAGATAGATCTAACCCTCTCAAGCGAAAAACTAGCTGGAGTTCTCCAGGGGCGAAGAGATGTGAAAATTGGGGGAAGATGGGTGAAGGCTGCCAGCCTAGTCAAATAGAATTCGATACATAATTCTGGCATTTGTAAATATAAATGTAAAATACAGCCATGTTTCTTGAATGAAAGAAAACACTGTAAAATGTGAACTTCAAGATTGTAGCAACATTGCATCTAATGTAAGGAAAACTAAGCCAAGCATTTCACATCTATTCTTTGAAGATAAAATTATGTCTTGTATACTCTTTTGATCTATATAGTGGTGCCAAAGAGGCTAACTAAACACATTCTTTCTATTGTATAACTTAAGGAATAATTACTAGAGTGTACATGTGAAATATCTTTTATTGTTGTGGTTTCCTGAGCAGGTATTAGATTGTTAGATAATGTGGCTTGTTGGCCTGGGAACTCCAGACTAAGTGTCAAAATGTAATGTGTATACTGGGAAAACCTAAGTGTCAAAATGATGTAATCTGGGAGGGCCTGGCAGAAATGTGTTAGTGATTTTAAAGACTATTGCTCAGAGAGAGACTGTAAGCATTTTTGATCTTGATATCCAACTATCAGCACTGCCTTATGCTCTCTTTATGTAAGTAGTATCTTAGAAGTATGTTTTCTTGTAGTAATAGCTAGGAACGTAGAAGAAAGTTAGGCTAAGTGTTTTTCTGTTATATCGGAACTTTCCTACTGTATTGTGTTAAGTTTCTGTGTGATCTCTGACTCTTAAGTGGCACTGTGGTGTAGTAGTATTGTATTGTGTTTTTAGTATTTAGTATTAAATATTTTTAAAAACTTTTACCTGTGGCTGGTTTGCGTAGAGATAAGTAAGCTCTAGCGTACATTGCTTACTTATAGAGTTTATTGTACAAGGCCACTCTAATAAGCCTTAGACTGATTAGTAACATTACTAATTGGATAATAAAATTGCACAGTAATAATTGGACACCCTTTAAGGGCCTTTGGGTAGCTGATACGTATTAGCTGGTGGTGGCAGCAATTACTACCATATAGTCTGGGTAAAAGGGCACAGCTGGAGAATCTGTGTCAGCCTTTCCCAGGAGTGTCTGTGAAGTTGTATAAATACTTATCTCAAAATGTGTGTCAACTACCTGGGCAGGGACATGAAGCACTGGTGGGACAGAGAGGGTACTGGAGGTTAGCTTGCCAGCTAGGCTGAGATCTGGACCCTATAGCTGTGCCAGTGGGGAGTTTTATTGGGGACCTGGGGAGCAAGGGAGCAACCAGCCCCAGACTGACTGTGATCTCTGTGTGCACTTAAGTGAAATTGTACTTTACTGTGTGTATTTGTTATCCTTCCCTCTCTTATGAGACACCATCCCTGGTGCTAGTGGTGAGGATTGAGGCTCTTTGATTGCTGGGCCAGGGCACGACCATCACACAGGTTTACAGCTTCAGTTATCTAGAATAGGAGGATGTTCAACTTATTACAAAGATTGCATTTCTTTCACTATAAACATCATAGAATTGAGCCCCCCCATTCTCTCTTGTAAACCAGGAATCCTTAACTTATTTTGATGCCTTATACTTCTAACTCATATATTCCATGTTATAAGCTACACAGATAGCTTTAATGCCTTCATTTAAGAGCTCACTGTACTCTGTCATCTTGGATCATTTTGTTATGGTTAAACTGAAAACTTGTCCATAAAACTAACTCAAAACAAAATCCTTCAGTTTGTGATACTCACCATCAAGGCTTTTCCATTTCAGACAAAATTCACTTCCTTTTTAGTCTCTTTCTTTGGGCTTTAGCCATTAGACAACACCAGAAGATGCTGCAAATTAAGTATTTCTATCCATGCATGTTTCCATTCCTGCCCTTTACAAGCCTTATAGTTGTCACATATGAATAGCTCAGTCATTGGCTTGCTTTATTCTAATGGCATTTTCAGCCCATAGATCTTAACCTTACATTTATAAAATATGGAACTCTACCTATCATAATGTGGAACAAATGGACAAAAATGTAAAACACTTACAAATAACTGACTAGCAGTAATTTTCCCACACCAGCTGCTTGGATTTATTTTCTACTGACACTACAGTGTAGCATGGGGGTGGGGTGTTGCACTCCTGAGGGAACCATCCTTTGGATGAGACATTAAACTAAAGTCTTTCATCTGCCCGGGTTAGTGGTAACTAACCTGGATATAAAAGATCCATACTTCTCAACTGTACACATTTTCATATAATGTCCAGATTTTTGCCTCATATTTTTGGTCCATTTTTCATAAAATTATGTTTTTTGGCAAATTAGTAGCAAATCATTAAAGACTGAAGTTACAAAATAATGACAGACATTTGAGTTCCAGACTTCATACCCTTCAGAAAATACGTGTTAATGCAAAACCTGTTATTTTATCAACTTTCTACATTTGAAAGAGCAATATTTAAAAACTGTCCCTATTTTTTGGCCTTTGTCCCACTTTTATTCATGGCTTTGTCCAGATTTATTACTCTACAAAGTTGAACGGTACCTATGAAAAAAGTATGGAATGTTCCCCGAACCATATCCAAATTTCCCTGGGCAGTCTGTATAACACCTCTCATTTCCCTAAAAAAGTGGTCCCTGGCCTAGTCAGACTAACAAGGTTGACAAAGTGAAAATAATTGTAAATATGTAAATAAAGAAATGCTCACAATATGGTTAAATGTTTGAATTTAAGCTTATAAAAAGTAATTTCAGTGAATTAATATGATTCAGTATTACTTTTAATAATAAGTGTTACAAACCTTTTCAATGTGAAACAGCATGGAACATGGACTTTTTAAGTCTCCAAATGAGAAATGTTCTTCATAATGTAGTACAGTTAAGACAATTAATATGATTTTGTATTATTTGCCATGGATGTAAGTTAATAAATATTCTTAAAAGCGAATGTGTAACAGACGTTTTCAATATGAAACATCATGGCACATGGATTTTTTAAGACTCATAATGAAGAATGTACCCCATGATGCAATGCAGTTAAACAGTATCTTTCAGCCAAGTCAGTGTGTTTCATTTTTCACTAATATCTTTTTTGTTCAGGTTACTCCATACAATACGCAGAAGCTGTAAATTATGTGGAGAGTCTGTGTTTAATAACAGTTTTTCCCCTACTGCTTTAATTGCACTTGGTTTTTATAGCACAAATGAAAGCCTCATAGCAAATTGAATAGTCTTTAAATTAAACATTAGTTTAGAGAATCATTTATCCCACAAATGGAAAGATTTGCCCAGTTGTGTATATCATCTCTCTTGAAAGAAGATACTATATTTACTTATGAAATTTCAAACTGTTTAAATGGAGATCACTGTGCAGCGTGGAACTATATACTTACCATTTTCCTCACTGTAATGTGATCTTGGAGTTGGTATATTTAATTGGCAGGGGGTGTTGGGGTGCAGGGAGGCTTGCCCCCCTTCCAATAGCATAAATTTTTTTTTTTTTTTTTAAATTTGAAACTTTCACAAGTTTAATCTTACGGTCTCAACCGTAAGAAATTTGAACTTGTGAAAGTTCAAAATTTAGAAGTAGACCCATATACATACATGAGTATGGTGGCCTTGTACCCCATTTTTTTTTTTGGCATTTCTGTATTTCAGTCATTAGTTTTCAGATTTCTGATCCATGGCTTTTTGATGTTTTACATTTCATAATAGAACCTGGAAAAAGTGTTGTTATCAAGCTGCCCAGGAGGGATAAAACTCAAAACACTTATGCTAATAGGCATAAAATCTATATTTATAGACCAAATACATCAAATCGATTTTTAATATCACAACCAGTAAACTGAATAAGGATACTGTTGCTTTGAAAGCAAAATTAGAAGAACATCTTTCCAAACAAAATGAAAAGAAAATATTGTCATGTTAAATCTTTTCAAAAGTTCATGTTACACTTTGACCCATTTTTCAAAAAGGTAATCTAATAATGGACCCATCAACTACATTGTTTTGCATACAGTTCAGTGGATGTCAGTTATCGAATTATAATTTATCACAATATCTCTAGAGCATTGCAATTGGTAAGTGGAAAATACCATCATGGGTCTGATTAATATCTCCAACTACATAATTCATGAAGTAAAAATGTTTTGACACTATGGTATCTACTTAATTCATCACTATCACAAAGAATAGTATCAAAGGGCTGGACTTTAGCCAATAAAATTCCATTTCATATAGATAGATATATGGACCATATTCCAAACTATTGCCTTATTAGTCTACAGCTATTCTTTTTGTTTTGAAGGATGACTGCTATGCTTGTTGATAACATCCAAAAAGTATTACTTAGCAAAGAAACACCGCTCAACATGGCTTTTATCAGGATAAAGCAGTCTAACATGCACATTTTATTTTATAAACCAATAACTGCTGTTCCTGATATGAAGTTATTGGTTATAGTTACATAATTAGACCAAGCTGACACCTTTGACTCATTGCCACATGATGTTCCCATTAGCAGCTTAATAATATTGAATGTGATTATTTATAGTAGAGTGAAATGGAATCGAAATTACTAGCCAACAGGCTTAACAGACACTTGTAAGTAGCAGTTTAGTTTAGATAACAGTAGTTTGGGCTGTTTCTCGAGGATCAGTCATATGAATCATATTTGGTCTTACATTTTCATTTCCTCTATTTTTAATTTTAATTTAGGTTTCTAATACCATGCCAGGAATGGGTCCCATTCCTAAGTCAAGTATGATTGAAGTTCATGAAATTAGTATTGTTTCAATCTTTGATGTTAGCCAGAAGCAGTCTTCGCAGCACCCACAATGTGCCCAGTATTGACTCCTTCTGTAATTCATACAGAGTTACATGTAATGGTAGCAGTTCCAAGTACAATTGTAAAATTATTTTTTATGAAACCCATTGCACCTACTACTATTGAGACTGTCTGGGTGTCCTTCTCCCATATTGCCCCCTGTTTCTGCCTGCAAATCCTGGTATTTTATGAGTTTGTGTCCCTCTATGTAAGACACTGTAGTTACTGGGTGTAGCAGTTTCAATGATCAATGCTACTTTTGTCTTCATTTCATGGACTACTGTATCTGGTTTTCTCGCATCTGCTTTTTTAAACTTTTGGTAATAGGTGAGCCCATGTGATAGAAACTTCATCAATTTCTACATTTTTTTTGTGGCTAATGTTTCCAATGGTTTTCAACTACTTCAATATTATAATGTTTGCACAATCTGCAATGCAACAATCTTGCCACATTATTATGCCTTTCGGTAAACAGTCCTTCTGCCATTAGTATATCACAGCCAGCAACAATATGTGCAACTGTTTCTAATTCTGTTTTGCAAACTCTGCTTTTGTCTGTTTTTCCCACATGTTCAATAGACTTTGTAAACCAACATGTACGTAGTCCACTGTCTTGGTCTGCTAAAATTTATTGTTCATCTTTTGGTTTAAATTCACCTCCCCTTAACCATGCTTATGTTCAATCCTGATCAACATGAGGTTGTTCCAAGAGTTTTCTATACTTGTAACTACATTTATGCATTTTCTACATTTTTTTGGCTTCTCATATGATCCTTCACCTTATATTTTTTCTTTAGTTTTTTGGCACATTCAGTTGCTGCCTGATTTTTGTCTACTTCCGGTTTGATGCCTTTTCCCGCTTGACCACAGATATGCTTCTGCTAAACTAAGTAGGGAAATAATCTTAGACTTATCCTCCTCATGTTTTAAAACTTTCTCTATGTTTAGACCTTATGAAGTCAGCAGATATGTATTCAGTCCTACAATTGCAGATGTATACATGTAGTCAATTTCAAGGAGGCCCATACCGCCTTCAGAATGGGGAATATATAGTCTTGGTATACACTGCTTTTTATAAATCATTTGGTGAGCATGAATCATCCTTCTTGGTTCCTGTCCAACCAATCCAACACATTTTGGAGCCAGTCATTCATTCCAAAATTGTAAGTTAGGGCAGGAAGAGCAAAGTGGTTTATAGCCTGGACCTTGTTCCTAGATGTCAGCACTGTTTTTAGTGCCAATTTTAGTCTTCTAAAATATTTCTTACTACGTTTTATTTGCATTTGTTCATATTTTATTATTGGTCCTTCATCATTCCCCATACATTTATAAACTCCCTCTTGCTCAAGTCTTTTAGATCACATTCCTGTCTCAGGTTGATGTTTTATTGGTTATGCAACCTTCCTGCTTTAAGCTTGATTTTGCACATTTATAAAGACCAAATGACAATCTTCTATCATCTGAAAAAGTTTTGAACATTTTCAGTTGTGCTTTCAGTTCCTCATCTCATGAACTATACAGTTTTAAATCATCCACAAAAAGAAGATGAGAGGTCTTTACACTTTGTTGCTTTCTGGAAGCCAAATTGTAGCCATGACCTAATCAGTTAAGTAGACAGCTTAATGGGTTAATGGCAAGACAAAAGAGCAGTGGTGATGAAGACTCACCCAGGAATACCCCCTTTGAACGTATACCCTGGAATAATAATTTGCCCTTATCATAGCATAACTGCAAAGTGCTTTGCCACTGTTTCATGGTCACTGTAATGTAGTCGATAAGTGTAGAGTGTATTTTAAACATTTTTAAGTACTCTTTCATCCATGAATGTGGAATACTGTCAAATGTTTTTTTGTAGTCTAGCCATGCCATACTTAGATTCTTCCCATTTTGCAGTTCTCTATTATAACTTTATTTAACAACAATCAGTCCTTACAAATATGACTCTTTCATTGTCTATATTGGTGTGAATGACATGAGACGTACCTCCCTGGACTACATGAAAAGAGACATGAAGGAGCTCTCGGATCTTGTAGCCCAGTCAGGGATGACCCTAGCCTGAGTAGCATCCTGCCATCACCCAGAATGATACCACAGTACAAGGACAAAATGATTGACTTCAAGAATTGGCTAAGCTATTGGTGTCATTCTAAGGGGATCCAGTATCTGTCTGCCTGGGATGACATGATCGACAGACCACGATGCTTTGCCAGAGATGGCCTGCACCTGTTGCCTTTGAGATTCCAGATACTAGCTAAGGCTTTTGCCACCCTTATAGTGCCTTTTTAGGAAAGGTTCAAATGACAAACTCACCACTGTAACAGGTACAAGCAAGCAAAATCTGAGGGTAATGCTACTCAATGTTAGAAGTCTAAACCTCTAAATGCACTCACTCGAAGCACTCCTTAAAATGGAAAACATCGACATCTGTACAGTGACAGAGACTTGGTTCAAGGCTCCAGAGAGCACCCCTGCATTACCAGGCTATAATTCATGCCACACGTTTTGGCCACCTAACCTGGACTGAAACTGTAAAGGTGGAGGCTTGTCCATATTCATTAAGGATATCCACACCTCCAGGCTAGTTGCTCAGCATAATGCACCCGAGATTATCCAAGGGCAACTAACTCTGAGCAAGACCGCAATCCAAATTGCAGCTTGCTACAGATCCCCCATCATGTCCCAGGATTCCCACTCCTCATTTCTTGATACACTGGAAAATATTAGGGTACAACATAACACCCTAATAATGGGCGATTTCAACTACCCCACCATTAAATGGGAAAACTACTCATGTACCAACTCTTTTGCTCAAAATTTTCTAGAATTCATAAATTCCAACGCCTTTGATTAACTTATCCACACCCCCAAAAGGGGCAGCAATATCCTAGACCTGGTCATTACCAACATGGCCAACTAGTGTTCCACACCAGAGGTGAATTCCTCATTGGTCAGATCCAACCACAAGCTAATCACCCTAGACATTCACATCCCGCCCCCACCCCCATTAGGGAAACCACTGTAAAAAATTTCTCCAAAGCCAATTTCATGCTTCTTAAGACAGAAGTAGCAAACTTCACAACACCCATGCAGATGGACAATAGAGGTATGACTGCTGAATCTTACACAAATGCATTTTCTATGCACTTACATGAGTGCATGGATCTTGCAATCCCTAACAGAACCAAGATGCTATCCTCCAAAAAAAGGAAGCCAATCTGGTAGTCCCCTGCCATAAGCAAACTCCACAACAGAAGAAAAAAACTGTTGCAAAAAAGAGTAACATCCATGATTGGAGGAACTCCCTGGTCAGCCTCAGTAAAAAGCTGAGATCCCTCATAAAATCCTCCAAAGCTAGGTACGAAAACAAAATCGCCACTGATTCTAAAGACAACCATAAAGCATTCTATAGCTATGTCAAAAATCTCAATGGCAACACTCAGATCTGCTCTGAGTTACAGCACAATGGCACTAAATATACAGAACCAACTGATGTTGCCAGCATCCTGGCAGATAGGTTCATTACTGACAGAACCCACACTGTGAAAGTAGCAGTCTCCAAATCCGACTTCAGACCAGTGACAAGTGGAGTACCACAGGGTTCAGTTCTGGGTCCTCTCCTGTTTGGCATCTACTTTTCAGAAGTACAGGCTTACACAGAATGTCTTTGGCTAATAAAGTTCACAGATGACTGCAAACTAGGAGCCATAATCAAAACTCCTAACGATGTGAACATCCTACAAAAGGGCCGAACTGAGACAGATGCCTGGTGTCAAAGCCATGGCCTCAAGCTCAATGCCAAAAAGTACATTGTCATCCCTTTTAGTAAAAACTCTGTACCCATGAACTACCACATAGGTGGTAGTCTACGTAACACCAAAAGTGTGATAAGAGACCTTGGGACACAGGAGGACAGTAGTCTCTACTTTGATAATCACATCGCCACAGTAGTCAGGAAATCCTTCTACATGGCATACATCATCACAAAAGGTTTCTCATCCAGGTAAAAAGAGGTCATTGTTCCCCTCTACTCATCAGTCATTAGACCCGTTATAGAGTACAATGCCCCTTTTGGTATGTACCTTACTAGACAGCTACAACAACTAGAAAGGCCTCAGAAATACCTCACAAAGAGGATTACTGGCCTCAAACAGATGCCCTACCAAGACCATCTCAAAAAACACCAGCTTTACTCAGTCACAAATCGCCTACTCAGAGGCGATCTCTGCCTAACATACAAAGCTATGTCAAACCCAGAGCTGTTGGACATGCTCCACTTAAAGAAATCCCAATCCCTCCGAGCTACATGGTCTAGGGACCTAAACGTTGTCACCACAATAAACAGAACATGCTGGAGGGATAGATTCCTGTCCCAGAGACTTCCCATACTCTGGAACAAACTACCTATCTATATCAAACAAACCTCCTCATTAGCACTCTTCAAGAAAAATCTGGATGATTGGATGGGAGACAGGAAATTCACCCTGGGGATCACTTCTGTGGGCTCAACAGGGGCACAGGAAAATAATTTTCTTGGTTGGCGAAAGCTAGGGTACCTTTTTGGCAAGGCATATATAGGGCCTAGGGCCAATAGCCTAGTACTACCTATGAACTCTAGCTGAACTTTTGTATTGGTTTCTATGGAAGGCTGCAAAGTATCTTCATAAGGCAACTGATCAGATGTTTCCTGCTCCAGTGGTTTCTACTTAAACTGGGAGTCCATTGCTCTATCCTGCTGTAATGTTATCAGTGCTAGATTTTCTACACTAAATCCTTCACTTTGCAGGTAATCCATAATCTCAGTTTCTATTTCTTTAACTTCTCCATTACTGATCCTCTTTTCTGTTTTGCATCTTTGTTTTCTTATTTTTTGTATTGTAAAATGTTCCATATCTGGATGCCTTTGCATGTATTTATCTTCAAATATCTTTGGTGCTGCTCTTTTTTCTATTGAATTCTTTTGTTTTCTCCTTTCCATAAGTATTGCACCATATTAAATCATTTTTTTTTTCTTTCTCAAGTCCATATTTCTTCTTCAGCTGCCTGCCGCTCCTCCTGTTTCTCCTTACTTGGAGGACTCATTGTTCCATCATGCTGTCATATAACCTGTGTTAGACTTTCTACACTAATTCCTTCACTTCTTAAGTATCCTATAACTTCAGCATCTATTTTTTATCTTCCATCTTACTAATCGTCTGTTCTGTTTCCCTTTTTCTAAT
The DNA here is from genome assembly GCF_019279795.1 of Protopterus annectens. Lineage (NCBI taxonomy): Eukaryota > Metazoa > Chordata > Ceratodontiformes > Protopteridae > Protopterus > Protopterus annectens. The sequence continues at coordinate 217,414,634 of NC_056741.1, read as the reverse complement.
CTTACTTTTTATTGTGAAGTTTTCCATATCTGGATGCCTCTGTCTGTATTTCTCTTCAAATATCTTTGGGAATGCTTTTTGGTATCGATTAATTTTGCTTTCTCTTTTGCATAAATATTGCACCATATCAGATTCCTGTTTCTTTCCCATGTCCCATATTCTTTTTGATACCTTCAAAAAATATCTAGATTTTGCTCTTTATATTTTCACACTTCCTCAGTTACTTTTATTTCCAAACAGCCCAAGGATTCTTTGTCTATATAATGTTTTTCATAAATCTGTTGTACTAATGATCACAAATTTTATTTGAAGCTTCTGACAATTTTTATTGTGCAAATATTTTTATTTCCTCTAATTTCTCTCTTAATCTTTTTGTATATCTTTTATCTGGAAATTCTAGGCTTCTTGCATGATAGCAACAATACATAATTTCTTTATTGTCCTCAATAGTCCTCTCTATTGTATTAATGGCTCTTTTTTGGCCTATCAGTTTTTTGTGATTTTTGTGGACTACTACTTCCTTCTACAACAAGGGGCCATCCTCTCCCTGAGCCTGGCCTAGCCCCATTGCAGGAATGTTTTAGTGTCCTGAAGATTATACAGTGTCTTTTTTCCATTCCTGGCACCAGTGCACCTACCAGGATTTGGCACTTTTTTATCCTGGGTCTTGTGCACCCAGCTATCTTTCTTCTTGTTTAACCTATTTCTGTCCATGATATTTGCTATATAAAATGCAGTCTATATATCAGTGCTGTCTTGGGGAGATTTTGTGAAAAACAGGGCTCACCTCGTGAAGGTACTCACCAAGACATGAGGATTAATTCAATTCCAACAATACTGCTCTCCTTTGTTTGCTGATTTATCATCTCTCCATTTGGATCCCTATATCATCCTATATCTTTAAAATGATGACTGTCAAGATGCACTAACATTCTGCCTGCAGCTTATTGTTTTTGGATTTAGTTGTTTGGTGTTTACCTCTTCAAAGTATAATATTAATAAAATGTCAGTCATATACACCCTTGGCTAATGAGGGCCTCAGAATCAACATGCATAAATCTAAGTTTATCTGTATGTGGAGATGAATAAGTGAGGTAGTGAAGGATTCACAGCTGTTTGGGAGAAGTTTTATGTTGAAGTGTATGTTTGGAACTGGAGGGGAGGATGTAAACAACACAACAAGGCTTAGAAAGCTGAGTGTATTTGTTCCTGCCCTGCATCCTGTGGTAGATACCTTCATTAGGACTTGTGAAGGTGAGATAGTGAAAGTTGGTCATGAGCAGAAAAGGAGAGACTTTTATAATTTGACAAGGATGAATATAAAGCTCTTGGAGAACTTAAGAGTAGGGACGACATTATCATCAGACTGGCAGATAAAGGGGGTGCAGTTGTGATCATGGCAAGTACCAAATATGAAAAGAAGATGAGATGTATGTGTAATGATCCAGATACCTACACGGAAATAAAAATGTGTGAAGTTAAAAAGATCATTATAAATGCGAATGACAGAGTTGAGCTGTTTGGGTCACAGGTGATTACGTAGGAGACATATAATTTTGTGAAGACAATAGATCTTGTTATACCTCTGATCAAAAGATTAAGGAAGGTGCATAAAAATAGAATGAATCCACCACTGAGACCGATAGTCTCTGGCAGGGTCTGGGTGAATGAGTGTATGTCCGTATGGGTTGAGAGGCATCTGAAACCTGCATTGGAGTTTGCACCAGTGGTATTAAAGGATACCCCCTCTTTTCTGACCTCTTTATACTCACAAATGTCTAATCAGCAGCCACTTGGGCATTTGATCTTTGGTTACACTTGATGTTAATAGTTTATTTACTGTTATACCCAACAATGTGGGGATTAAAGCAGTTAGTGACTTTTTGACTGGGAAGAATGTATGTGGTCCTGATGAGACTGCATGGATATGCAGTTTTCTTGAGCTTATTCTCTACAACAATGTGTTTATGTTTTGTATGAAGTATTGTTTGCAGAAATGGGGTGTAGCTATGCGGATGGCATGCACCAACACATGCCAACTTGGTGCTGGTGCAGTGGGAGGAGTGCTGTGTCTTTGGTCCCCATAATACCTGGAGAAATGTCATCTATTTCTACAAGAGGTTTGTTGATAACCTCTTTATTGTTTGGAAGGGGTCAGAAGAACAGTTGGCAAATTTTGTGGCTTATTTACAGCATAGTACTAGTTATTTGACTTTTTCTGTCAACTATTCCACCACCTCAATAGCCTTCCTTGATGTGGAGTTATTTATCGATGCACGAGGGTTTCTGCAGATCAGGACTTATAGAAAAGATTGCTGGAAGAACACCTACTTGGAGAGGAGGTGTATGCACCCCAACATGTTTTTAACAATGTTATGAAAGGGCAAATTATGCTTGCCTCCAGACTGTGCACCCAAGATAGGTTCATAGGATAGTAATAGGCTAACTGCCCTTCTGGGCCATTTCAAGCCTAGCCAATTACCACATGTGAGAATCAAACCCTGTATCTTGTGTCTGTAAGGTAAAGACCTTAACTGTTATGCCAACCTCTCACCTGATGATAATGTGTATGATAGAGAGACAGAGTTTCTGCTGTCATGCTTTGAAGAAGTAGGTTACTCACAGGGAGCCATAAGGATGGCAAACAGGGAACGTCATGTATGGAGGCAGACCTCTGCAAGACCTTGGTTTGGTGGTGGTGGAGTTGGAACTCCTACTCCTGAATTAGCCTCTCGGACAAGAGGCCGTATGAATATTGTGAATAATACAGGGAACCCAAGGTTGACTATTGGTTACAATAGTGATGTGAACAAAATTAAGAAAATTGTACATGACATTTGGAAGATTCTACAGTTGGATGATGGCATTGAGGAGGTTGTAGGTTCGGCTCCTGTCTTTGGGTTCAGGAATGCACCTAATCTAAAGACACTGCTCTGTAAAGGACTCTATGGGATGTACTTCTGGGCAGTATGGTTTGGGAATTCAATGAACAGGAACATTTCCATGTGGACATTGTAAAGGCTATGTCTTTATAGACAGGTCTAATACATTTCAACATCCTGTACTGGACGAGTGTATTGTCTGAAAGGTTTTGCCAACTGTACTACCAGGAACCAAGATTATTTAGTGAAATGCCAGGATTGTGATTCATTTTATGTTGACAAAACAAATAGAATGTTGAAGGAGAGGATCCTACAACATTGCAGAGATATAAGGACTGGTGGTGAACATAATGCATTGGCACAGCATGTTAAGAAGAACTTGGGACATACTTTTAAAGTTATGGTCCTGCAGTTATGTACTCTAACCAGGAGAGGGGGTGATATTTTCCTCCATTCAGAACAGGTTGAAGTAAACTGGATTGCAGATCTGCAGGCAGATGCAGTCCCTGGGCTTAATACTGTTTTACCACTGAAGCCTCTTCTTACAGGGTGTAGACCCTGGAAATTGAATTGATTAGTCCCTCTAGAGGGAGTGTGCTGCATTGATTTTTATTGGTTGAATGTGGTTTTTAAACAGGTTTGTGTTTTTTTTATGTTTTGTACTTGGATTTGAAAAAGATTTGGATTACTCGAAAGCACTTACCTGGTTATTAAAGATTTTACCTGTACTCTGCCGTAGTGGAGCCTTTGGGTTTTGTTGCTGCTGTATTTGCTGTTTACCAATTTGGTCCTTCAGTTCTGCTACTTCTAGTTTTGTTTGTAAGTTTATAAGTAAAATATTTAAAATTTGTTTCTATTTTTGAGCCTCTATCCCCACTATTGTTTTAGGCTTTGTCTAAAATACTACTTACTTTGAAAAGTGATTGGGCTAGTAACAGTTTAAAATCCTTGTGATTTGTCCTTTTCTTGTTGTGAATAAGTGTAGTTTATATACTGATATAAAACTGCTAAACCTAATAAAATTAAGTCTACAGGTATATATATATATGACATTTTGTTTTGGTTTGATTTTTACTTTCAATGCCTATCATGTCTTGCCCATTGGTTTATTGAGCCTGCTAATACACCAGTATGTAAACAGACAGTTGTGACTCAGAGACATATATGTTTTGTTTGGATAAAGGAACAGCCTACTCATCTAGTAAGCCATGTATATAGACTGGCCAATGAGAAAGAAGGTATTGGAGAGACTTAAGAATATGTATATAGGTTCATAGGTGTGCATTAGGCTAAGGGCCCGGGAGCCTTTACAAGCCTAGCCCATAGGATTACCCTGGCATTGTGCCACCCAACCTTAGTTCCTGTGAACATTGTCAGCCAGACTCCCCCCGTGTTGGCCTGGACTTCAGAGAAGTAGATACCATACAGGAGAGGACCCAGAATCGAACCCTGTGGGACTCCACTCTTGACTGGTCGACAGTCTGCCTTGGAGTCAGCTACTTTCACACTGTGGGTTCTATCTGTGAGCCAGTTTGCAACCCACCTAGTGATATAGAGGTTGATGCCTAGCTTAGCAAGTTTTTCTATGATTCCTGAGTGGGGAATGGTATCAAAGGCCTTGGCCAGATCAAGGCCGGCTGTATGAACCACCTTACCTTCATCCACAGCTCTGGTGACTGACTCAAAGAAGTCAACCAAGTTGATCAGGCATGATCTACCCTTCACAAAACCAAACTGTGTAGGATCCAGAGTTTGGAGATTCCCTATATCCTTGTTTATTAGGTCCATGATGATGTGTTCCATAGCTTTACATATCAGACTCATCAGACTAATGGGGCAATAGTTCCCGGGGTCTGTAGTTGCTCCTCCTTTGTGGAGAGGGATGACTGTAGTAGTGTGCCATTCGGTAGGGACAAAGCCTGAGGTGAGGCTGTGATTGAACAGGGCACACAGATGAGGTGCCAGTTCACTTTGTAGTTCATGTAGAACACAGCCAGTGATACTGTCAGGTCCCATAGAAGCTGTATTCTTGGCCTTGGACAGTGCTGTTTAACCTGTGCAGCAGTAATACTGGGAGCCTGGCATCTTCTGGTATTGTGATTAGTCCGGGGGGGGGGTAAAGTTAGCACTGAATCTGTCTGCCAGTATATTTGCAATATCTGTTGGCTTGGTATAGGAGGTACCATTGTGCAGTAGCTCAGAGCAAATCTGGGTATTGCTGTGGAGATTCCTTACATAACTATAGAAAATCTTGTGGTTGCCTTTACTATCTGCTGCAATTCTGTTTTCATTGCTAGCTTTAGAGGATTTGAAGAGGGATCTCAACCTTTTGTTGAGGCTGATAAGGGAGTTTGTCCAGTCTTGGGACTGCACCTTATTCTGCATCAGTTTCCTCCTCCTATTGTAGAGTTTGTTTATGGCAGGGTCCACCAGATTGGCTTACTTTTTTTTGAGGACAGCATCTTAGTTCTACTGGGTATGGCGAAATCCATGCATTCGTGTACGTGTTCACTGGTGTATGATTTGGCATTCATGCAACTATTCTCCATTTGCATGGATGCCATGAAGTTAGCCACTTCTGTTTTTAGGAGCCCAAAGTTAGCTTTGGAGAAGTTTTTCATGGTGGTTTGTTGGGGGGATGGGAGGAGTGTGGATTTCCAAGGTGATTAGCTTCTGATCGGATCTAACCAGGGAGGAGCTGACTATTGGTGTAGAGCAATGGTTACCCATGTTAGTAATAACCAGATCAAGGATGTTGCTACCTTAATTTCCCTGAGGAAGGCATGCACACATTAAATGAACAAAGTAAAATAGATGTTTTGTGAGTAAAGACAGTTTCCAGCTATGCTGCCATAAAAATCACTGAAATAATTTTTAAGAAAGTCTGAGAACAGGACAAAATGTATTAACTGACTTTTCTACCACCAAACTCTTGGTAAATGGAGCTAGAGTTAATAGAAATAAATTAACTGTGCTAACACTGCGGTCAATGACATGAGTGCAAAGACAGTTTAAGGACTGGATAGTGTGCATTAACGGACTCTGTTATCACCAAAATCTGAGCAACTAGGAGGTAGTAACCAGGAAAGATTTACTATTTTTCCATCATAGTTAATAAGTAGACAGGCATAGAACAGATTAAGATACCATTTCAGTTTTTTGTTTCCATCAAAACATCATTAGTATTGAACCAGGGATTCAGTAACACCATGCACTCATTGCACTGAAGGTAATTTGAATGGCTATGTTTGCTTGACAAGTAGCACTGCTAATCAGATGTGCAAGACACCAAGGCACACAATATGATGAGCAGCCTCAGCTCAAGCTCAACACAGGCTCCCAGTCATACTTAGGTAAGGAAGTCCTTGGCTTATGTGTGAGCATGATGTAAACAAAGGAATGTACACAAAAAATAGATATTCAGAAGTGAATGTGCATGCATGGCACAACAACAGACAGGTAAATCGGGAATGCATAAGTTAGTGTAAACCTAACAATAACTGAACAGTGCATGTTTATACTGTTTTACATTGCACTGAATGAATTAATTAACATGATCATGGGCATTGTAATTCACATTAACAAACATTCATTAAATGTTCAAATGGAAAAATGTGTATTTGGAAAATATCTGCAAGTAATAACAGTCTTGAACTCTGCATGGGTGCGTATCAAATTCCAAATGCATGAATACTGGAAAAACAAGTACATAAATGTGTGGACAAATGCAAAAAGTTATGGAACACTTGTACATACTTTTCCTAAAAGTACTGAAAGTAGATACAATAACAGTTGCAGCATGCATGTTGTGAAAGCTAGAAATTGAGACACAGAATGCATCAACATCATTATAGCATGCAAACAAGGATATGCCACAGAAACACAAATCTTATATGGAACTGAAAATAACTTATGATGCACAGATCATTACAGATGAGGACGTCGTAACAATTGACATGTATGTACTCGGGAGAAGTTGTACCCGTCATGAAACTTGTGCAGAGATGGAAGATGCAAGAAAACCCTTTTTTTCTGAGGATGAAAAAGAAAAAAAAATCCATAGACCCTCATTTTCAAATGCCATTGAATGGATAAGATGTGTATTTTCTTAAATGCCAAATGATGTACTCTCCGTGCAAACATTGTTGACCAGGATTCATGAACACACACATGTTGCAATAAGTGTGTGTGAACAATGAGCAGTGATGAGTACCGTGTGTGCAATTCAGGAAGCACTATAACATGACAAGGCCAGCTTGAAAACAGAGCTTAGCAGAACTATATGCTAATGACAGTATAACGAGTCATGCTCTATGATAATTAAGTATAAAATCATGGTGAAGTGATTCAGAAATCTAGAAAATGTGTGGAAACACTTTGTATCCAGATTAGTAATTAATTCAGCTATATGCTCATATTCTGACACAAGAAACTGTAAAATATGTTAGAGGTTACCAAAGCTATCATAAACCTTTACCTGCAAGTGGCTGTTATAGAAACTACTGCTGATGTTGCTAAATATTGCCTTCCAAGGCATACGGTTTTCAGACCACAATTAACTTTTCATAGGCTCCATAAATTAGACATAATGGACTGCTACAGAGTGGTCATTGACACCACAGCAAACAGTAGACATGTATTACACCAATCTACTGCCCTATGGGAAACATTGAGAATTCATCCCACTGGATAGTAAGGTATGTGTAACTTTATGTAATGTAGACACAGTGATGTTTCAGAAACTTACAGAGAACAAAGAGGTGGCTTCTCAGGTTTCTGCCTGCAGAATATTCCACCAGTTCCTTGATGCAATGCTGCAACATTAGGGTAAACATATATGCTCAACGGTGAAGTGTGTGTGTGTGTGTGTGTGTGTGTGTGTGTGTGTGTGTATGTGTGTGTGTGTGTGTGTGTGTGTGTGTGTGTGTGTGTGTGTGTGTATTTGCATCCATGTGTGTGTGTGTGTGTGTGTGTTTGCATCCGTGTGTGTGTGTGTGTGTGTGTGTGTGTGTGTGTGTGTGTGTGTGTGTGTGTGTGTTTGCATCCGTGTGTGTGTGTGTGTGTGTGTGTGTGTGTGTGTCTACAAGAACATAGCCAGAACACATGTGCTAGCACTATGCATTGGCAAACTGGGCCAGTCCAAGGCATGCATGGAAGAGAATCAAGTTTGTCAAAGATGTCCTGCCCACTAGAGTGTCTATTGCAAGGAATTGCATTGCTTGTCCCACATCCCTGGTTAGAAGTTGCTGTGCTACCTGAACATGAATGGTATCTGCAGTATGACCTGTTATCACATACACATCCAAGGCAATGACTATGTGGATGACCTCACATGGGTTTAGATACATCCATAAGTGATTTATTAGTGGAAGTGGTACCACTCCAGAAGCAGAATCTGGCATGTTCATGGCCATGTCAGCTAACATTTGAGAATGTATCAGTTGATCAGCCTCATGGATGTTACCCTTCTCCTGACATATGACCAGAACAGACAGTGTATGACTAAGGATGTCATAAATCCTGTCCAAGGAGGCATGCATACTGTTCATGCAGTCCTGTAAGTCAGTATGCCCAACATGCAATAGTTTCACAACATCATCTGAGACCCCTTTGGAACTTGCCTGTGCCTGTATGGCAACTACTGAAACACTAACCTCAGGAAGAGGGCAGTAAGCATACCTCTTCTGACCACCTGTACCTCTCTTTGTGTTACCTCCTGCCCATGATAGCTAGGGGGAGAGTTGGACATGTTTGCACCTAGGGATACCACACTACCCTGAGCAAATGTGTCCCCATCAATTTTTCCACTTTTAGATTGCCTGTTATCATGGATATGGGTAGGTATTCTGACTGGGTCGATAGTGTGTAAGTGAATCTCAGTAGGCATACTCCTTGTAACTGAAGTACCCACTAAAACAACAGACTGTACCTGCCCATCACTGCCATAATTTTCTTGAGAGGACAAGAATATCCCAACATCAGATAGAGGTAGGACCACACTGCTGGTGCCAGACAATGCTTCACCTGTGAGCACACCAAAAATGATAATAAAAATCCCCATATCATTTATGCTAAATACCATGACCATACAAGCAAATGCTAGAATGTCCTTTACTAATAAACATGACTAATGCATGGAAGTATGGTCATATTGTGTAGAGGAGGACATTGCACCTCACTGCCAGATGTACTATGATGCAGTAGGTGTGAGAGGTATTATAAGCATTCGTGTGACTATCATTTGCAAAAGGGGACAGAAACAAAATTGAATGACATATCTGGGAAATCACTAGAGGAAATCCCCAGAGGCCTGTCCATCTCTGAAGATGTTAATCTTCCTTATCCATCTCAATAACGTCTCAGAAAAACTCTGTATGCAGTGAAAAATGCTGTAACAAACCACCAGAATGAACATGTTGCAAAATCAAATATTGTTAGAAAATATAAAGACAAAGGTGACAATCACCGGGATTCATAAAGCTTGCACCAGGTGTAGGCGTAGCATCGGCGTTCCAATACCAAATATGGCCACTGAGCGATCCAGGTACGAGCTGTTCCCACGTGCACTACCTATGTATGTTACGCCCACACAGCTCCCAGGCCCTATATGCTAATTACCCCATGTGCAGCAGTGTAGTATGCAAATGAAGGTATGTAGCGATCCAGGAAGTGGTGCAGGCATAGTGTAAGCAGGGTCTATATTAGAACACTGAACAGTTAAAATGTTGAGTGTTCTAATATCAACCCATTTTCAGTGAACGCTGAAAATATTGAAGAAGCAGAAAAACGAATTCTTTACTAGGGAAAGAATTCTGTTGTCCATTTCTGTTGCTTCTGTATTTTCAGTGCTCTGTTGGAAACTTACGGGTCAGGTTCAAGTAAGTGTGTGATTGTGTGCTGGTTAGGTATATGTGTGATGGTGTGGACATGTGGGTTAGGGCGGGTTAGGTGAGATAGAGTTAGGGCATGGATGAGGTGAGTGTGCAATAGTGACAGACCTTAGGGTTAGGGTTTGGGTTAAGGTAAGTGGATAGTTAGTGGTGTGTTTATAGTTTAGTGTAGGGTTAGGTGTAAGATTTTAGGTTTGTGTGTGTGGATTGCTGTGTGTTTGGTTTGCTTGTGTTGTGTGTATGTGTTTTGGAACAGCAAATTTTTTCGCTAGGAAAAAAATTGCTGTTCTGACCGTTTGATGTTTGGTATTTTTGATTGGTAGGGTTCAATATTTGAACACTCGACATTTTGAATGTTCGGTGTTCTAATATAGACCCTGTAAGCATGCAGAAATGTAAACCATAGAAAACAGTTTACATTTTTATAAACATAAAACTGGAATCATGATAGCCGACCAAATGCATGTATTATATTTTTAATAAATGCCAATGGCTAAATATATAGCCATTGGCGTAAAAAAAATGTACAAAATATAAAATTAACATTTACTATATATAGTTGCACTATCTTGATGTGGAAGCACAGGGCAGCGGCGTGCAACGAGGATCACAAGGAAAAAAAACATTTAGACTAAAACTGCAATGTAACACATATCATGATTTCCCCATAATAGTCATTGGCAGGCATGCTACACCATACTATGGTGCAAGGGTTGCTAAGGGGCTGTGACCGTGTTATGCGTGGTAGCTAGGAATTAGTAGGCAATGCCATGCAAATGAGAGGAGTAATAGTGAATCACAGGCTCCCCGTGGGTGTAAGGATGCACCTCACAGTGTAGCGTTATAACACCGAGGTCTGCCCTTGAGATAATGATGACATCAAGAGAGGGGTGTGTTGCCATTGCAGTAAGCACATTGGAGCATTGCTAAACTGGTTTGCCCCTAGCTAGGCAAAGCTGCAGGATAGGGGTGTGTTGAACTGCCCATAGATTTGCTTAGCTGAGAGTACACAAGTTAACAGAGTATGCATGTGAACGGAGATGAAAATGTGCATAAACCCGGTAAACGGGTATGCATGGTGCGCACTGCAGCTGAAACAGGAAGGATATAGGAAACAAATAAGGAAATTCTGCAGCAGGGAAATTGGAGTACAAATGACTAATTAACACCTAGAAGTCTACAGTGGGCCACTGACAACAGCTAACAAGGCTGCAAGCAGCTACCTGCAGAACAGAAAAGGGGAGGGCTGTACTGCAAAGAAAACAGTAAAGTGTCAAAGCAGAACAAAGCCGATTTGCAGTATATCAGCTACAAGGCACATATTGCCATGACTGGGTAAGGAAAGTACAAAACAAGAAAGACGGCAGGTGGATGCATGCCTGATAATGGGAGGGGATGCAGGTTTAAAAGTGAATTAAAGGGCAACAGATTAATCAAGGCAGGCAAGCATAACTCCACAGTAAAGGCCCCACACTTGCAGTACTCATTTTAAAACCCATAATTAAGATACTCTGCAGATGGAATAGCCCATACACAGCCAATGACATCAGCAGCATCCATAGCACAATAGTATAAAGTGTGAAAGCACCTCACACACATTTGTGTATTCCCATACACTCTGCACCAGTGGTGTATACAGATGGGGAACTTTTAGTATGTACATGTTAGGGGTACCATAGCTTTGATCCACTAGCATGTGTTGGAGACTGAAAGTGATGTGGGGGATGATGCACATGACCACCTCAGGTGCCAGAGGAGGAGGAAAGTGTTCTGACCCAGGGTAACCTACCAGGGGTTACATGATCTGGAGATACTACAACATTATAGGGTGGACAGGGACATCCTACAGCAACTTGTGGAGCTGTGATGGCCACGCCTCAGAGCCAAAACAAATGGAGGGGAAGCCATCTCAGTGGATACGAAGGTATGCTTAAGCCTGAGAATACTAGCTACAGGTACCTTTCAAAGACCAACTGGGGATATCATGGGTATCTCACAGGCATCAGCATCCAGGGTACTACACTAGTTCCTGGATGCCATGCTAACATATGCCAATGAGCACATATACTTCGCTTGAATGCAGGAGGAGTTGGCCAGCAATATGTGTCTCTTCCACCATGAGGCAGAATACCCGGAGGAATTGGGAGCAATAGACTGCACGCACATACACATCAAGTCACCACTCAGTGAGCAGGGAAGGCATTACATAAACTGCAAGGGATACCCTTCCATCAACTGCCAGGTCATGTGCAATGCCTAGGGCATTATCATGGATGCGTGTGCTGGCAGGCCTGGAAGCTATCACAACTCCCACATCTGGCATGCCTCACAGCTGTATCAGGTATTTGCCAGGGGAGACATCCCAAATGGCCACCTGGTGGGGGATGCTGGCTATGCACTGGAACCGTGGATGATGGCTCCCATCAGAAATGCACACACACCCATGTAAGAACACTATAATGAGGCACACTCGCAAAACAGAATCATCAGAGAGCGTGTGTTTGGGATGCTGAAATCATGGTTCCGTTGCTTGGAAATATCTGGTGGAGCCCTGCAGTACTCTCCAGGCACATGTGCACACATCTTCATAGTATGTGCCATGCTACACAATATGATCCTGTGGAAACAGCTGCAGGAGGGACAGAATGGTGAAGGCCCTCACAGCCCACCATCATTGCCAAAGGACTCACAGGCACAGGGGGACTCAGAACACAAACACCCTGATCCAGCCCCAGTAGGCAGATGGAGGCATGCCAAAGGGCAAGGAGGGAACGTATAGCACACACACTGACAGTGTAGGCGCCTAGGGACTGACACCTTTCTCCACCTGCACACACAGTAAAAATGGATGGCCCACAGACAAGACTATCTGTAAATTGTCATGTATAGGCAGTCTACTGTGTGCATCCAACATAGGAAGCCCTAAACTATTGCACACACAACTGCCATTGGCACAAGGTAAGTCAACACCTGAACAGTAAATTAAGCTATCAGCATGTGCTGATACTGTATGTATAGGTTCATAGGTAGGTACTTGGCCAACTGCCAGAGGCCATTCATAAGCCTAGCCAAAATGTGTCAGCTTTTGCCACTCCATTGATTCATTAACTGTCCCTCTGTGGAGCAGAGCCAATGACAGGATCCCTGGGGTGTATCTACTGTTCCCCATCCACTCTTCAAGGTTTCTCTTGAAGAGTGTTAGTGAGGGGCTCTGTATAATGTAGTTAGGGATATTATTCCAAAGTATGGGGAGTGTCTGTGACAGGAATCCATCCCTCCAGCATCTTTCAGTTATTGTTGTGGCAAGGTTCAGCTCACTACAGTGTGTGGCTCACTGTGACATGGATTCCCATGGTGGAGCATATCCATTAAGCCTGAGTTTGATATGACTGTGTTGGCCAGCAGAGATCATCTTTGGGTAAACGAGATGCCACTGAGTAAAGCAGGAGTTTATTCAGTCTGGTTGCATAGGGCATATGTTTGAGGCCAGTAATCACTATGGCGAGGTACATTCATGGACCTTCCAGCTGTTGGAAGTGTCTTCTGAGGTACATCCCAAATGGGTTATTATACCCTATGATGGGACTGATGAGTGATGAGTAAAGGGGAACTATAACCCCAGTATGTCTAGATGGGAGCCCTTTAGTAATCAGATGGCCTACATAGAAGGATGTCCTAACTACTTTAGATATATAGGTTCATAGGTTCATACTAGGCCATCTGCCCTAGGGCATTTACAAGCCTAGCCAGAGTGTGTTTTGTTTTCGCCACCCATTTTAAATGAATTTTGCTATGCCCTATTTCAAGGTTAGTATACTGTGCCTCTGTCTAACAGTGACACAGAAGTGATACCAGGGGCAAATCTATGATCTCCCATCCACTCATGAAGATTTCTCTTGACGAGAGTCAATGAGGGACTCTGCCTAACCTGGACTGGGATTTTATTCCAGAGTGAAGGGAGCCTCTGGGTTATGAATCTGTCCCTCCAGCATGTCCTATTTATTTCAGTGCTGAGGTTCAAGTCTCTCGAGCGCGTAGCTCGATGGGATTTGGATTTTCTAAAGTGCAGCATGTCCATTAATTCCGGGTTGGACATGGCTTTATACATCAGACGCAGATTGCCTCTGAGCAGGCAGTTTGCCACTGAGTAGAGCTGGAGTTTCTTTAACCGGGCAGCATATGGCATCTGTTTGAGCTCTTTGATCCTCTTGGTGAGGTACTTTTGGGGTCTTTCCAGTTGCTGCAGGTGTCTGGTAAGGTACATCCCAAAAGGGGCATTGTACTCAATTATGAGCCTGATGAGGGATGAGTAAAGAGGCATGATGACTTCCCCTGATCTAGATGTGAATCCCTTCATGATTAGATGGGCTATATAAAATGTTTTTCTAACCACTTTGCCCACGTGGTTGTCAAAAGAGAGATTGCTATCAACTTGGGTCCCCAGGTCCCTAATTACTTCTTCTGTACTTAATGGATTACCACCTATGTGGTAATTTGTGGGCACTTTGTTTTTGCCAAAGGGGATGACTATACACTTTTTGGCGTTTAGCTTGAGGCCATGGCTCTGGCATTAGTTGTCTGTTTCTATGAGGCCCTTTTGTAGGATGCTTGTGTCAGTTGGAGAGTCAATTATGGCGCCCAGTTTGCAGTCATCTGCAAACTTGGTCAGCCACAGTCCTTCCATGTTGGCCTGTACCTCCGACAAATATATACCAAACAAGAGAGGTCCCAGGACTGAGCCTTGTGGGATGCCACTTGTAACTGGTTTGGAGTCTGACATGGCACCAGCAATTCTAACCATGTGGGTTCTGTCCTTGAGCCAGTTTGCAACCCATCTAGTGACATAGGAGTTTATATTTAAGCTGGTGAGCTTATCTATAATGCCCGAGTGGGGTATTGTATCGAAGGCTTTTGCGATGTCCAGGTAGGCTGTGTGGAGCACTTTCCCCTCGTCAATGGCCTCGGTGACTGTTTCAAAGAAATCAACCAGATTTAAGAGGCAGGATCTGCCCTTAACAAAGCCGAACTGGGTAGGAGCCAGTGTCTGTAGGTCCCCAATATCTTTATTTATGAGGTCCATGATGGTCTTTTCCATAGCTTTGCAGACCAAGCTAGTCAGGCTTATGGGGCGATAGTTTCCAGGATCCGTTGAGGCACCACCTTTGTGGAGAGGGACCACTGTTGCTGTACACCACTCTTTGGGTACATATCCTGTAGTAATATGATTGTCAAGGGAGAGATCACTATCTACCTTAGTCCCCAGATACCCCATTACCTCGTCTGTATTAAAGTGGCTGCCACTTATGCGTTAATATATGGGTGCTTAATATTCCACAATGGATTGACCATGCAGTTAGTTGCACTTAGCTGGAGGCCATGACTTTGGCACCCTGTGTCGGTCTCTGTGAGGCCCCTTCAGGGATATCTGTGTAAGCTGGACTATCAACCATGGCTCCCAGTTCGCAGTCATTGCCAAACATGGTCTGCTGTTGTCCACCTGTGTTTGCCTGTACCTCTGAGAAGTATATACCAAACAGTAGGGCTCCCAGGACTGAGTCCTGTGGGACACCAGTCGTGACTGGTCAAGAGTTGGACATGGAGACTGCTAGTCATACCATGTGGGTTCTGCATGTAAGCCCACTGGCAACCCAACCTGTGATGTATGGGTGTATGTACAGGCTGGTGTGTTTATCAATAATACCTGAGTGGGCCATGGTGTCAAAAGCCTTGGCAAGTTCCAGGTAGTATGTGTGAACCATCTCTCCCCTCATCTAATGTCTTGGTGACTGTATGTAAGACATCAAACAGTTTCAGTAGGCATGAACTGCACTCAACTAAGCTGACCTGGGTTGGGTCACGTGTTTGAAGGTTACCAATGTCTTTGTTAATGAGTGCCATGAGGATGCGCTCCATACCATTGCAGACCAGGCTAGTCCGGCTTATGGGGTGCTAGTTACCATGGTCAGTTGTGATTCCACCTTGGTGGAGTGGAATAACCATTGCCATGTGCCAGTAGCCTGTGGAGAGGCTGAGGTTGAAAAGCTTAATTAGGTGGGGGGTCAGGTTGTCTTGTACTGTTTGCAAGATGCAGTCTGAGACAACATCTGCCTCCATTGACACTGTGTTCTGTTGTCAGAGAGGGCCATTTCCACCTGTGTATTTCTGATGTGTGGGATACTGTACCTTTTGCGTAGTGTTTTGGGTTCTTTAGGGGGTGAAGTATGCACTGAATGTATCTGCAAGGATGTTGGCAATATCAGTAGGGTTAGCATATTTTGTGCTATATTTCACCGGCACAGTGCAAATCCTTGACATAGCCAAAGAAGGCTTTGTGGGTATCTTTCGAATCCTTGCGTATTTCCCTGTTCATGTTAGCCTTGGATGATTTCATGAGGGACCTACATATCATACTAATAGTGGTCATGGATGTCTGCCCTTCGTTGGATTTGCTGTTTATGTAGAACACTGTCCTACTTCTGTTGTATAGCCTGTTTATTGCAGGGGTCCACCAGGCTGGTGTCCTTGTCTAGGAGGAGTAAGTCTTGGTTTACCAGTGATGGTACAATCCATACATCCATGTAGGTGCTTATAGATTACATTTGTAAATCTGTCTGTATCTTGAGCAGTGTTTCCCCTTAGCATAGGGGCTGCAAACCCCCCCATCTCTGTCTCTAGTAGTGTAAATTTAGCTGTAGGAAAGGTATACACTGTGGTTTCCATGGGTGGGGGAGATTTTTGGTTGTGGAAACAGTGAATAGTTCATGGTCAGATCTAACCAGTGACCGGTTAACCTCTGCTGTGGTGCACCTGTTGCCCATGTTGGTGATGACCACTTCTAGTATGTTTCCACCCCTCATTAGGGAGGTTACCACCTGATACAGGGCATATGAGGTGATAAATTCCAGGAAGCGCTGGGCCTGGAAGTGATTACTTGAGTACATTAATAGTAGGGTAGTTGACATCGACCAATGGCAGGGTGTGTGGTAGGATTGTCATGTTCCCCACTGTCTCCAGATAGGTGAAGTGGTGGTCCTGGGTCATTGAGGGTGATCTGTAGCAGGCCACAGTTTACACTGCAGTTGTGGCTGATGTTAGCTGCACATGGATGATCTCAGAGGTAGCATGCTGCCCCATTAAACTGGAGGTGTAGGTATCTCTGATGAATATGGATACACCCCCCATGTCTGTGTCAGTCCATGTTCTGTGGCCGAAATGTGTGGTATGGGTTGTAGTCTGGAAGTGCTGGTGTGCTCTCAGGAGCCTTATGACAGGTCTCAGTTACTGCAAAGATGTTGACGTTGTCCATCCTGTGGAGTGCTGTGAGTGCATGCATGTTGTGATCACAACCCCTGGTGTTGAGTAGCATTACCCTCATTGATTCTGCTATTGTGCTGTTTACAGAGCTGGTATTCACCTTTGAGACTCTCCTAAATAAGGCACCATGGGGGCGCCAATAGCCTTGGCCAGTATTCCAAAGCCTAAGGCTGACACATAAGCTGGTATGGTATTGTTGCATGCATGTTTCCCGTCTGTGCTTGTTTCTCATCTCTCCTGTAGGTAACCTACTGGTAAACAATAGAAAGCCTTAAACTTATACACGTCTTCTAGCTTCCGAGATAGGCTTTTGAAGTGATTAAATATCAGTGTTCTGTATATTCTTGCTGTACTTAACTGTTTCCAGACTACATGGGGATTTCTATGTAGCAACCAAAGGCAGATAGATGAAGAACAACAGCAAAATCCACAGAAAATAGTTTATTACAAACTCTCTCTTTTCCACAGAAAATAGTTTATTACAAACTCTCTCCGACGTCTCGGCCAAAGCCTTCAAGGAGAATCTTGGTGATTTCTCACTGTATAGTGTGATATGAAAGTCTGTTTATTCACATATTATGGCTGTGATTGCCTGCACTTTAGAGGTTCACAGATAGCCTACTACCTATCTGCCCAAGGACAATCAGAAGCATAGCTACAGTGTGTTGGCTTTCTCTGCACCATTGATGAAGTAACTGAGCTTCTGTCAAGCATAGCCAATGAAGCAATTTCAGGCAGAGTTACAGGAAGCTGTTGAAGACTGGGGTGGTGGAGGGTGATAGGGGCACTTAGTGATCTAAAGAGGGCATGTTAATGTGACAATTCAACACCATTCACTTTCCCCAATAGGTCTTGCTGCTATCAAACTGGACAGGCACCCCCAGCCCCTGGCTTTATGGTTCTGGGACACATGATCCCAAGGGTGTACATTCTGTTACCCATTCACACAATAAGGTTTCCTTTGAAGTGTGTCAGTGAGGGGCTATGCCTAATGTAGTTAGGAATGTAATTTATTGTCTCACATTACATTTGTTATATGTTGTTATTTCAAGAGTAAGTGAAGCTCAGTGGGTTTGGGGGGGTTTGGGGGTCTCCGCCCTTTGCTTAGCCTAGCTTACACATAGAAATCATCTAAACAGGAAATAGGCAGAAGCAACGTTAATGTCAATAGTGTAATGGTTACAGCATCTGCATAGTATCTGTGCATTCGAGGTCCCAATCCCAATAAAGTCAGGGATGTTTTTTATGTTGAAAAGTTTACCTTAACCACAGCTTGCATATATAGGTAGTAATTGTCTGTATAATGAACATTCGAAACACCCATATAAACCCATGTGTGCTGGAGAGTAAAGTCAACAGAGAATTTAATGTTATGTAAGCACATAGTGAGATGTTACCTCACTGAAATGTATATATCCTGAGCAGTTAGTGGATGTGGCCATGTTTGCACGCACAAGTTATACGTTACAAAGTTTGTTTAACTGTGTTTAACCGCTGCAATAACTGCTTAAATGAGCCTTATTCTGGTGTAAAAAAACATTTTTAAAGCATTGCAGGTGTTGTCTAACAGTTGCCACTTGTACCAAGACATCACTGCCAGTGGCAGTAATGTGCTTGGTAACAAATGCCACATCTAAGGTGACGGACAGTAGCAGACGTTGTGTATATGACCAATGTGAGATATACTTAGTGTAGCAGTTCTGCTAATAATGACAACTACTAACACAGCTGGGAGAGTTCATCTTGACATCTGCACCTCAGTACCATTACACAATGGGGCTCACACATTATGCTTGCACATGCCACTGTTCCAAGTATAATGCCACTGTCCACAACCTGATTTCAATGTATGCCTTTCAGGGCAGCAAGGTGTGTGACACATGCTGTAGATAGTATCCACCTGTGTGTTCCAGTTAAACTATTGTCTGTCAAGTCCACATATGCATGATTGTGTATAATTAACATATATATGTCAGTACTTCATGTACATGTATGCATGTGTATCACACAGCACAGACACAGATATATCTTTTACAGGCCACATACAGGTATCTGGTAGTAAACCAGTATGATGTGCATATATACTGACAGGTAAGATGTACATAGCTGTAAACCTGTGTGTTTACAATAGGAGTCCATTACAATGTGTTCTGTACATGTAAATGTATGAGCATGCACACTGTGGCCTTCTGCGGTTGGAATCAGAGTGCATTCCAAACAATCCTGTGCTACTAAGGTATGAGTGTACCCAGTGCCACCTTGTGTAATTGAGTCAGTTCATCCAAACAAGTTCTGTGATTCTATGTATATGAGCATGGCCATTGTAACCCTGTATAGTGATAGTAGTTGTCCATTCCACAGATGGGCATACTCCAGTTCAGGGCTTGTTGTGCTACAATTATACCTCTCAGGCCTACCTATGTCTTACCTGCAGATGATGTGTCTTGTTTGTGCATACAGGTTGTAATGGACTCCTCCTTTAAACACACAGGTTTACAGCTATGTACATCTTCACTGTCAGTATCCCTGTTGTTGTCCTCAATCTTAGAAGGGCATTCAGACTGCGTTGGAATGTGTAATCTCTGTGGCGTATCTCGTAACTGTGTAGTATGGTAATAGTGATCTGTAGATAGACAGGTGTACTGATCCCACCACTGGCAACTGTGTGCATGTGTGTGTGTGTGTGTGTGTGTGTGTGTGTGTGTGTGTGTGTGTTAGCCAATAGCTGAGTGTGGTTGTGTGTGTATTTGTGTCTGCATCCTGTAATGACAGTGGGTTTTGCTGCATTCCAAAGAGATACCACCTTTTCCACTGGCCTTTATCCTTGTCAACTGCTAAACCTCTCTTCTCCCCACTGCAAGTAATCAGTCCTGCAATGACACCCAGATCAGAAGTGGAATCAGAGTAAGTGTAATTGTATGTGTTCTGTGGCACATACCCTAACTGCATACCACTGTACTAGTTACCTTTACAGAGGCAAGACGTGTATGCACAATACTGGCAAGTGTGTGTGTGTGTTTGTGTGTGTGACTACCCTGTAGCCAGGCATACACATGTGTAATGTCTTTTAACATGCTGCACACAATGATAGCCATCTGTGGTGACCGGAGTCTACAAAGTATTACATACTTAGGAATGGAAAAGAATACACAGTCAAGAATGACTACAGTTGGGAATGTTATTTTCCTGTGCCACTGTCGAGCAGTGGCACAGGAGTGGTCACCGGGGTGTAAGTCCATACCCATCATTCCCCCACCTACACTCCACAATCCCTGGGGTAGATTATATTAGCCATCATTCCCCACCCCAAACTCTACATACACAACAACTATCCCTTCTCTGGTGAACTGATTAAGATTTAAATGTTATGAAACAAGAGATGCCTCTGTTTTGTGTACACGTCAGTTCCTATGGAACCTTTCTGTCCTTCTGTGTCACAAAGGGTGTTCAGACATGTGTGTGTATATATATATACATATACATACACATGTGTACACATCCCATAGGTGTGTATATATATATATATATATATATATATATATATATATATATATATATATATATATATATATATTTAGTTATGACAGTTGTACAGATGTAGATAGACTTGTCTTTGTTGTTTCACAGAGTACAGTACATTCAAGGGTACTGTACATATGTACACAAAGTGACTGTCCTATTTGTTTTCAGTACTGTGGAATACCTGTAGTAAGATGTGCATTATAAAATCCATGAAGAATGTATGCAACTCAGATGACTTAGTAATAAGTCCAATGACCTCATGGTGCTGGGTTCAAGACCTGCAAGCCTTGCTGGTACTGTCAATGAGGACTAAATAAGACAGTTATAAGCAGATGTAAATGTGTTTTTGCGACAGTAAGCAGCGGGTACACACAGGGAACAGATGTACAACTCGCAGTACACTTGAAATGTCCTTCTTTGGCAATCCTGCTGATGTCACTCACCTACGAATACACCTGTGGGGCTGGTGTAACCCAATAATCTCTGTAGCGCATGCTGTAACTGCATAACACTATAGCTTGATAGACTAGTTTGTTAGATTTTCTTATCCCAGACAGGCCAACTGTGTGTGTTTGTCTACCTGAGAAAGAAACAATGCTTTTTAGAGTATGCACACTCTTTACAATTCACATACACACCTTTGGCAATCCTGCTGATGTCACCCACCTAGAAATACACTTCTGGGACTGCTGCAACCAAGTAATTTCCATAGCGTGTGCTTTAACTGCGTAATGCTATAGTGAGCTAAACTATTTTGGTAGGTGTTATAATCCCAGACAGGCCAACTGTGTGTGTGTGTGTGTGTGTGTGCCTGAGAAAGGAACAATGCTTTTTAGAGTATGCACACTCTTTACAATTCACATACATACCTTTGGCAATCCTACTGATGTTACCCACCTAGAAATACACCTCTGGGACTACTCTAATCCAATAATTTCTGTAGCGCATGCTGTAACTGCATAATACTTTAGTGTGATAAACTAGTTTGCTAGGTGCTCTAATCCCACACAGGAAAACTGTGTGTGTGCCTAAGAAAAAAACAATGCTTTTTAGAGTATGCACACTCTTTACAATTCACATACTCACCTTTGGCAATCCTGCTGATGTCACCCACCTAGAAATACACCTCTGGGACTTCTGTAATCCAGTAATCTCTGTAGTGCATGCTGTGACTGCATGATATTGTAGTGTGATGAACTAGTTAGGTAGGGGTTCTATTCCAAGACATGGCAGGTGTGTGTGTGTGTGTGCATGCTTGACAGTCAGAGCCTGTGTGTTTGTGACTATGAATGTCTAACCACTGGACATGTTGGGGAGTGGTTTTTGTAGTTTTCCTATATGGTGTCCATATTATATGTCACAATGTCCACCTCATGAGGAGTGCAGATGTCAATCGCCAAGGGACTGTGTTGGCAAGCCATACCCCTACATCTGGCAAAAGGCCTGGTGAACAAAGTATGCAGCCCTACTATTACCCGGAATAGGTTCTGAACCCATGTGTCATACACAAACACACTTGCCTAGAATATCCCGCTATGTTGCTAGTACCCTGCACATTGAGGACAGATAGCAGGCATAGTGTGATTGCAGTGGGCTGCAGAGGGCATGGCACCCTGTCCAACAGTACAATCGACACATAATTGCAGACAACGTGCCTTCACTATGTTCCCCACTGGATGCCTGCAACATATATGGTACCATTAAATGTGATCCACAAAGGACATACAATGCCTTACATACATGCTCTGTATGGACAGATGCCACTGACACCAGGGAATACCTGTATCATGCTATCAATGCAGGTGCAGGGTCAACCTGCTGTCTATTAGCAGGTCCTGCCACACCAGGCCAGTATTGGCATATCTGATGATAACAGTCTGTGTACACAACATGTACCAACCAAACCAGATACACTTGTACATGTCACTGTACATTATTGTGGGACGTGCACATCCCAGGCAATGTCCATGTCAAGGAATATCAAACACAGACATGGCATGCATTGCAAAGTAATGGCCATACACAATGGTAAGAAGGATGACAGGACAGTTCATACAATACCCTTCTGTGTGGGACATTGCAGACACTACACCCCTGAACCACACTGCACACCATTGTCGGGTGGCATGATGCCAAGGATTATCCCTCACCCAGCCTTGTACAGTCATCTTGCACAGCCAACCACTACACACCAATGAAGCAATGCACACATGTATGTCAGTACTGGCAGCTTGTGTCTGCATGTGGGGTATGATGCTCCCAACCACAGTCACACTAGTATAACTCTCATTGGCATACTGACTGATTTCAGACACATTCCAATGCCCTAGCCCATAGAACCTCATGATATCCTCTGTGGTGCATGTAGTACCTGTGCATTACTGCAGTGTGGCAAACTAAGTTAGGAAGTGTATTTGTGAGCCTGGCAATGTGTCTGGGTCCCTTAGAGAGTGTGGTTGTGTTGACAATGACATCTGATCATGTGGACAGCCATGTGTGTTGCACCTAATGCATGTCTACTATATCTCTCTTTCAGATGTTGCTCACCAGCACACATATATGTTCTTACAGCACACCAACATGTCAGCTATGTGGCACATGGAGTAACTGCATGCACTTGTTATAGTAATGGCTAGTCAGTCAGGGGTTTAAACCCCTGTACTGGTAGGTATGTGACAGATGATGCTTAGATTTTAGTCACCAAGCCCTTCTCTGATGTACTTTGCCTCTGTCTGTCCCTCCCACACACTCTCTGGTGGATGTGGAGTCGTACAACTGCTCAGCAGCAGCTTGTGTTTTGTAAGTGATGGTCATGATCAGTTGATGGACTCTGCACCTATTGCACTCCTCCTTGAGCTGATTGCATGTGGAACAGATGTGGTGATGTTCCCATAGCCAATCACATGGAAACACAGTACAATATCTAGGAAGATCATGTTGGTGTTTGCCCGTGACAGTCACTGTGAGTGGAACCTGGATCTGGTGTTTGGTAAACAGTGTCACAGAAGATATCTAGATATTCCTCAAACAACATACACAGTGGAAAATAGCCTAAAGACAGGAGGGTGATGTGCCAGACATGACTACAGCATGTAAGTGTAGCTATGCTTCATTGAGACAACTGCCATTTTAACAAGTTATGTGTGGTAATGGCTATTCTGCATGTTTTAAAACTGACAAGACAGTGCTCTGTTTATGAGGGAACCCCCATCTGTAGGGCCATCTGTGGAATGGTCAGTGTGTGGAACTATTTGTTTCTTGTGTTACTCACTGAACACACATCTGTGAACTGCAGAAGCATAGTGTATGGACTGCAGTCAGTACATGGTGATAGTGATGAGAGTTACTGCCCTTGCATCCCTGACTGGACATATGTCACATGAAATACTGTTATGACAGTCACTGTCTGAGGTTCTCACAGTGACATGTCAATAATGGGCCACTGTTCATAGCTGTAGTTACAAGTCTTCTACACTTTGTACAGATGTCATGCAGTATATATATGCATGCATTGTGCTCCCTCTGCAAATGTATGACATCTGTTGTGTTGTGTTGATGGTCATATCTATGCATGCATTTATAAGTAATCCTGAATGCTGTTGACTATTACTAAACCATATCTGTGGTAAAACTGCAACACCATAGGCTGTATGGCATTGGAGGTCCCGGTGAAACCTCCTGTCCCATTTCAGCTGGCCATGGCACTGGGTATCAGCACGTCTGGGGCCCAGCTTTGGACCTCCACCTCTATTGGATCTGCACCACCTTCTGGTGGAATTGCCACTCCGGATGGGACTTGTCCCCCCGGGAGAAGGTCCAGACAGGAACTTGCCAGCCAACATTCAGTCCTGGATATGGTGCGTAGGAGGCTCAATAAGGGGTTTTGAGTCAAGATACACCAGCTTGAGGGCAGAGTGTCACATTTAGAGGGTGAGCCTGCCCCTCCTAGACAGACCCCAGCACAGACACCTTTGCGGCTGTTTTGCTGCAGTGGTGGCTGCACATGGGTTGGTCCTTCGTCCCACTGTTTCCATCTGAGGGTTTATGGGCTTGTGACGGCTGAAGACCCCTCCCCATCCAAGGTGTATCCCCCCACATGTGGCATATACTGACCCTGTATGCTGTCTTGTCTGTCATCCTACCCAACCTATCCTCCATGAGCATACCTACTCTCCTTCCCCCACATCCCACTCTCACCTTACAGAAACAAAAGGCCAATCTGTTCCTAGAACAAAGTTTCCCCATACATAGCTGTCCATTTCACACATGTGTCCAATGGACACATGTAACCTTTTTAATTTGCATCACAACATACTACTGTTGTCCTCACCCCTGTCTCTCAGGCACATGATCCTGGTATGCACATGACTCCTAAAGGTTCCAGGTACATGTGATCAGATGACCCCACTGTACACACAACACTACCGGTCCCTCTATGGTTACCCCATTTACCTTTTTCATGATGATGATGTCACATACAGCACCTTGCAAGAGTGCTGTTCTCACATAATGATTGGACAGGAACTGTGTTAATCTAAATAAAATGCACAGAGTAATGTATATGGCCAATGTACAAATGTTTGTGTTTATTAATGACACATGTCTGTCTGAGGGAGTCTTGATATTACATAGGACGACACCACTACATAATACAGGAATTGCTGGTGTTTCCCTTTTCATTCATTTTTAATGCTTTGTTGTCACATGGGATGTTCTTGATTTATCTATATATATGTATGTATGTATCTATATCTGGACATAAACACACACACATACATCTACATGATGAAATACATTTCCTATACTGTTGAATGACTGTGCTGAATGATATGTTCATGATAACAACCAATGTCTGTATATCTGCCATGGCTTAGTGGTAAATCACATTGGCTGTGGTGTGCAGGGTCCTGGTGTTGAGCCTTGCAGAGGTGATTTATTTTGTTGCTGGACAGAACAAGGCCATTGGATATGGAGTGATTAAGGCACTTTTAAGCAGTTGTGAGTGGGTGTGTGCAGGTTTGCGTGACGGTAAGCAGTGGTTACTTTTCGTTACAGTTCCTTACACTCAGTTACCTTCTTTATTGCTTAACCTGTCTAGGCAGTGCTTACCCTAGCACGAACAGACTGAAACCTGCTCACTGCTGCTTAAAGTGCTTACTCCCGCTTACCCATGTGCTAATTTGTTTAAAAGAAAAGAAAAAAAGGGTTGATAGGAAAGTGATGAAAAAGGGGCACAAAGAGGGGAAGGCAGTAAGAACAATAGCTAGGGATGTGCAGGAAGGGTGTAGGGAAGGTCCATAGCTGTCCATTTCTTCTACAGCAACAGCTGTGCATATGCAATAAATTTGGTGGGACATTTGGACACTCACAACCCTGAGAGATGAGTGAGGACAACAATAGTATGTTGTGATGCCAGTTAGAAATGTTTACATGTGTCCAGTGGCCACTTATATGAAATGGACAACTATGTATGGGGTGTGCATTTTTTTGTGGGAACAGATTGCCCTTCTTTTCTTTTATGTTTAGGTGAGAGTGGGATGTTGGGGAAGGTGAGTAGCTATGATCAGGGAGGATAGGTTGAGTAGGATGACAGACAAGACAAAGAAGACACGTACAGGGGCGGTATATGACACATGTGGGGGGAACACCTTGGACGGGGAGGGGTGTTTGGAAGTCGCAAGCCCATGAGCCCACCAATGGATACAGTGGAACTGAGGTTGCCACCCATGGGCAGTTACCACTGCACCTTCACAGCCCAGAAGGTGGCTGTGCTGTGGGCTGTGTAGGAGGGGCAGGCTCACCCTCTAGTTGTGCCACTTGGCCCTCAAGCTGGCATAGGTGGTCTTGAATCTCCCTGTTGAGCTCCCTATGCACCATGGCCCGGACCATACCATGGGTGACAGGTTCCTGTCTGCTCCCACTCCCGGGGGGGGTGGCGAGCCCCATCTCCTGTGGCGGTTCCACCTGAAGGTGGTGCAGGGCCAATGGATGAGGAGGTCCCAGGCTGGTCCCCAGATGTGCTGGTGGCCGGTGAAATGGCCAGCTGAGGTGGGACAGTTGGGTCCGCTGGGACCGGCCTTCCCATATGAGCTATGTTGTAGTATGTTTAAGGCAGATATGGGTTAGTAATAGTCAACAGCATTCATGATTAGTTATAACAGCATGCATAGGTATTCCCATTACCCAGGACACCAGATATAGCATAGTTGCAGAGCAGGCAGAACACATGCATACATGGGTAAACAGTGGCCATTACAACATGCAGGTTTTAATAATGGCAACAGGCCACCAATATGGGTGTATTTTAACATGGCACATGCATAGAAACAGATGTGAATATTTATAAACCAATAAGACATATGCTCCAACAAAGGGTAGGAGTGTAGACATACCAAATGAGTTGTGTAGAACAGTTATGTTTGCACATATGGTAGGGGTGAGAGAGAGAGACTTCAATTAACAACTAATACATCCTTGTAGTTTTCATAACATTCGTAGTCACTGCAGTGGTCTGTCCCTTACATGTATTATTACACTACCCAATGGCATTATATTGTACAATGGTATGTTTGTAGATTAGTATATACGGGACCTGTGTCTTATGTACAGGCTTGACAAGATGCAGGTGTTAATGCAACATGTTTTGAGACTGCTCTCATACACTTTGGGTGAGATGCTGGGATGACATATATGTTTGCATGTACATTCTCTGACTATGTACAAGTCTGACTATTAGTTATATGTCATTAACAGCTGCCTACATTTCTTGGATCTTCAGACTAATTTGTCAGGGGAACAGGGCAAAAGGCAGGTGATGTGGGCCATTTATCAGGACATACTGGGCATACTGGAACCATTCAGGGGTATGAATATGCATACCACTCTCTAAGCATTCTTGCAAAATCTGTACAGTTAAGTGTAAATATGCATACTGCTTTCTCTCTGAACATTCTAACAGACTGTGTGCAGTTGTGTGGAATGATTATGCATACAACTTACTAGCGATCCTGGGATCCAAGGCCCTACTGTGTGTGACAAAAGCTATACTATCAGGCAATTGTTGTGAGGCTTTGCAATGTATTTTGTGTAATATGACTGACCTGTTTGCACTTCCGACATTGTTATACAGCACTTCATACACATTGTATCTGCATATCACAGTGTGGGTAACACTGCTTACTACAACAGTACTATTTAATAACAGCAACAGTACAACAACATATGACTGCAGAGTAAACAGAAGCAATGCAGGGGTTACACCTTTATTCACAGCATACTACACTATTCTGTATACTAGTACAACACTTTTTCAGGCTCTTACATTTATTTGTTATGACAGTACGTGCAGGCTATTTACTAACCTGCCTCGCAATGCATCCTTTGCAGCCTAGCATCATAGGCTTGCTGGTTTGCAGCCTGCTCATCTGCAGCTGTCAGGGAAGTACAATGATATTTAGCCATACCTATCCATAGTATGCACAAGCTAGGCAATTATTAACTATATAGTGGAAGGAGTACTTACTCATTTTTGGGGCATTCTGCATCTGCCTTGCCTCCTCGATCTACTGTTCCAGGACAACCCCCCCTCTGCCTCTTCAGGTCTGCATGGAGGTGCCTGACCTGCTCACCAGTCCAGGGGATACCTGTGGCGCTGGTGAGGTCACGGGTGAGACTGTCCCAGGCCTCCATTTTGTACTGCGAGCCCTGTTTCTGGCCTTGCAGTAATCTGCTGTCATGGTGCTTTACCAGGAGCCATACCATGAATTTGGATTCCTGGATGCCCCAGCATTGCACTCAAAAGTGAGTGCCTTCTACCACTCCAGCCATTCTGCCTGCAGGGGGATGCTACAACCAGTTATGAGTCGTATTCCTGCCTCTTCGGTTTAAGTAGGGCCAGATTCCCGCACTTTTCAGTAATTGGCCAGTTTTGAAAAGGCTAAGCTATGGGCACTCATGCTTAATTCAGGTTGGCACTGCTTAAAGAGGTGTACCTGTGGGAATATTGTATTGGCTTCCCTACACATTGCTTACAATTACTTAGTTGGGCTGTGCAGCGGTTAGCATTGCTTATTGGTTATCTAGCATTATATTTGACTTTTGTCAATGATGTCTAACTCATTACAGGCTATATATGTGTCTGGTATCCGTCATTCATGTGTAAATACAATGTATGGGGTCCTAGGGCTTCTGAACCTTATTACAGTGACATCTCAACTCTATGTTTACTGCAGTACTCCAATTCACATATTTATGGTCTGTGGCAGGTTATAGAACATTACACTGTACATAGATTCAGTTCACATATTTGATTTGTTTCCCTGTTGTAAGGATTAGTTTGCTGATACCTCTTTTATATGTATTGCTATCATGGCATAGTGGTTTACTACTATGACTGTGATGTACAGGATCCTATGTTCTAGCCTTGCAAAAGCCGGTTCTTTTGTTGCTGGCCAGAACATAAGCTGTTGGACACAGAGTGATTAAGACACTTTAAACAGTTGTGAGTGTGTGTGCGCGGGTTTGCGCAGAGCTAAGCAATGCTAACCTCCTGTTACAGTTTCTTACACTCAGTTAACCTTTACATTGCTTTACCAGTGTGATACTTGCATACCAGCGGCCAAACAGGCTTACACCCACTTGCTCGTGCACTTGCAAATGCACTGCATTTGGTGTTTGCATCTGACACTCACACCCCTGGGTGGGAGTGAGGACTATGATATTACCTTGTGATGCCTGTTACATCAGATTACATGCCTACAGAATTGGGAATGGCTGCCCATTAGGCGTAAGCATGTCGTTTGACTGTACGGAATCCGCTACCTGTCCAGAGTTTGATTCATACTATTGGTGTGTCCCTCTTACAATCTGCACTTGTCTGGCTAATACATGGGAACTGACACCATTCAATACAAACAAATAATTGGGTTTTGGAACCCACATCCTTCAGCCAAGTCATGCTACTGCATACCTATTATTCTATCATCTTTCTAAGGTTGTAAGTGGAATATGTGCTTTCTGTCCCTGTCAGACCTCTCAAACAATTGGGGACAAATATCAACTGAATCAAGGACAAGTCATGACAACATCAGGGGTAAATCATTGACACAATTAAAATGACAACATCAGGTGTTAAATCTATTGAACAA
>NC_056741.1:217319318-217384380 GCF_019279795.1 Protopterus annectens | reverse complement strand
GCTCTAATAGTAAGCATAGTAGGTTGTGCAACTGTCAGGGCATGTTTACGCCGCCGTAAAACACTTGTACACGCCCCCTGCACTCACACACGTTTCTTGTGCACGGCGAGGGTGAGGCAGCGCGCCCTCATACATATTCATATGATGCTGCTGCACCTTCTGTAATGAAGACACTCGGCTCAAGGCTAAAACCGTCTTTGCGCCAAGGTTCATTTCTTTCTTTTGGCACTTACAGCTTGATTAAAGGGAAAGACAACTAATTTGTAATAAAAAATAAGTACGAGTTTTCTCATTCATTTGCATCTGAAAACTAAGCTTGAAGCCTTGCTTTTGTGCAGATTCTAGGCTACACTATTTATCTGATGTATGATGGAGGCAATCTGTGACTAATAAGGCACATTTAAATACCAATGTTTAACAGACTTTGTTATTTTAATGGCTCTGTAACTGGAATAAGTGAACTAACCTATCTACTCTACCATTCTTAGCAGCCTTCATGATGGAACAGATGTTGAGACAAATGCAGAAAAGAAAGGAAAACAGAAATAACTTCATACATAAGTGTAAAAATTATTCATTTATACTTTTTCTATATGTGATGTATTAAGTACTGGACTACACAGAAGGAAAATCACTTTTAAATGAAAAAAAATTGACATTTGAGTGGAGTTATCCCTTAACCAGCAACCCCTTTCTTCTACTTTTATTTATCTTCATTTTCCAATTTTCCACTCACCCTTCTTCAAGAAGTTATGCAGCACACGTGTTTTACTTTTTCATTTCATTTCTATTCTTTATTTCATTTAGTTATAGTAAATAAATGTGAGATTCAGCCAACTCTGGATAATATCCTTTCAGATTTACTGGCATCTTTGTCATTTATCAAGTATGCTCATCAAGGGCTTGTTATTGTGAGCTGTGTAGGCAAGGTTGCATGTGAAAAAAAGAATAATGACAAATAACTTATATTTTGTGCAAAACACAAAAAAATCAAACAAGTATTTGCATTTTATTTAAGTTAACAGTGACCCTGGAGATTCTTATTTTAAGTAGCAGGGGTGTGAAGAGTACAACCTGTTTCCAGGGAGTATAGGAGACAAGCTCTTGCATTGCATGAAACACAGATTGCAAACAATTATAAAGTCATGATTAGGTATGTGTATTACAACTGCAAAGTCTTTTATTATACTCGTCATCTTAGAAGAGAGCTGGATTCATTTTTTATCTAAAAAGGACCACATTTTTTATGGCTGGGAATGGTTTGACTTACCCCAGCAAAATGGCATACATTTTTAGCCACTGCCAACCGACATAGTTTAGAAATATGAACTATAAAACTATAAGATTGCTTGATAGTTGCCAGCTTTCTACCATGGCCAGCAGTATTGCATTTGCTCCTCTAGGTCCCTCTGATCCTTAGCAGATTGTGGGATTAGTATTCTCAGCCTGTATTGCTGGGATATTGCCGTGTTATTTCCAGGCTCCTACTGCAGTTCATTTGTTGCAGTGTTATCCATGTTTAGTACTGCTGCTGCTTCTGCATTTACACCCATGGTATTTTAATGAAATATCCCTTAAAACAGTATTACTCACAGTAATATGTTTCAGTCATCCCACTGCAGTGCTACCCAGAGTATTCCATTTGGGTCCTCCTGCTGTACAGCTGCCTACACGTTACTGCCTTTTTTATTGTATGTACATATACCTTTTCTCTAGTGGCCTCATAGGTTCATGGGTGTTTACTAGGCCAATGACCACAAGGGCCTTTGTAAGTCTAGCCATGCATTCCAAACCTCTGATAAATTCTAGTACCCTTGATAATTGTAAGCAGGGGCTTGGGAGATGAAACATTTACATTCAGCCGCTGATTAAAATAGGTCCTGTGCCCAGTTAGGCTTTTCCGGTAAACAAAAGCAATAAATAAACAAATATATTTCAGAAAAAATCCTTCCCAGTTCTGGAGCAATTGTGAAAAAAAAGTTTAGTTTGGCAGTACAAGGGGAAAGTAATCCTCCATTGCATTTGTAAGGTGAGATAATATAATGTGGAAACAACAAATATGCTAATTAGTTCAGCACTCATTAGACTTCCTGAATAACTCAGTTTACATAATGAGCAAGGGAGGTAAACATGTTGTGGTCTACACAATGATGTGCAGACATATGATCAGCACAGAAACGGGCACTAAGACTTTGGCAAGATAATGCCTTGCTAATGTGCCTTATACTCGAGTCAGTGATGTGCTAAGGACCCTTCCTCATCAAAATCACATTTTGAAAGGGTGTCTCAAGCAGGTAACTATCAATACATTTAAGTTATACTTAGTGGGAAGTATGCTTGAACTTTCATCCACATATTGAGCATGTCATCTAAAGTGTATGTGAGGTGGCTGTGCAAATATCCTAGACATGGCTGATGCTCTCTAACAATCTGAATGATATCTCCAACAATATGAATTTGTATTTCTCATTAAGCATATATTCACAATAGAAAATAGTGGAATAGAGTGATGCCATGCATTAATACGTTTAATGAACAAAGGTAATATGATTAATACTTCACAAAAATGTTAGGAGTACATCTGCCATGCTCAAAGTAGCTGCACCATCACCTTCCTTTTCACACTACTATCTATCCTGTTCCCCAGTATAACAATATTAAAGTTTACCCCCTAAAAAAATGGAAAAAAAAGCCCGACAACACAGCGTACTACAACATAATTTCCCACTGCAGATGTACAATGAATTTAAATTGTAATTGAATCTGCTTTTTATTTAAGTGTTTATGTGGTACAGCATGTCAATGATGTATGTGCCATTGGTGCAGTTTTCAAATCTCGTAAAGGTGTTGTTTTCCAAAGATTGTGAAAGAGTGTACTCATTTTAAATTTTGAAGTTCCCAAACATGATAATTGTCAGCAATTTATTTTTTCCATGCCATTTTTATATGCTGCACAAACTTTGCAGTGTGCATCATTGCTGGTCATCTATGTCACTTAGGAAATGATAGTTCCCATCCTATATGTCAAAAATTCAAGAAAGAAAAGAAAAAATAAAATACAATAAAAAAATACATGTACAAAAATTAGCCATCATTCACACAAATGAGATTGTTGTTAGAAAAGTACTTTCCCTGTAACTTCCATAATGTCTGACTTTGTTAATGATGTCTGTACTGAATTACAGTGCAAGATGTGCAGGGGCTTGAAAATATATAACAATGTAACTCCTGTTTTGCTGCATCATACAAGTGATCATTTCATTTTTAAATTATAATATACTCTACTGCAAAGCTAATGCATTCCATGAAGATATATTTTTTATCTTTAGCACTATCTTCCTTCATAGTGCAGTGCCTCAGGTTACTGCATATGACTTCAATATTGCAGGAATTCTGCCATGAGACCATACACCTACAAGCTTACAGAGAATTTTGTCAGTGTTTAATAGCCTGTGGTCATTACATCTGACATCAGTATTGCAGGAACTCTGCCACAAGGCCCTGCAACTACAAGCTTACTGAGAATTCTGTCAGGGTTTAATAGCCTTTGGTCACTACATCTAACCATAATGTTGCAATAACTCTGCCAAAAGGCCCTACACTTACAAGCTTACTGAGAATGTTATCAGTATTTAATGTAAGCATATTTATCATGAAAAACCTTGCTGCATATTTACTTTAATCGATTAAATACATACCTGCTCTGTGACTGCAGTATCTGTGAAATAGTCCTTGCACTCTAAGGACCTCTAGCTAAGTTGGCCAGTGATCCCTCCGAAAATGACAGACCACCTGTTTTACTTGCATCTCTTTGCTTACTTCTTTGTTCTGGCTATAAATTGATTGCTCTCAGTTGTAAATTTAACTGAGGGTAGGAAACCTGTTATGCTCGGCTTTGCTTTACTCCTGTACTCTTTCCCCAATTTTCACCTATCCCCACTTACTCTAATATTATGCTTACTACATACACATTTCACTTGTGACTCTTATTCCAAAACTTCCCCAAATTACCTTTCAACTTCTGTACATACACTTCTGTTTCTTATTTCCAACTTCACTATCTCTATTTTATTTGTTGCTCCATTCCCAACTGTCTTTCTCCATCCCATACTGCTTTGCACTATATCCATTTAGATTCACACCCCTCCATAGTAGTACCTATCTATTCCACATTGTATCTTTTTCCCAAATAAACCCTAATTTCTCCTTATTTTTAACATATTATTATACTCTAACCTTTAGTACCCCTGTATTCCTTACATTCCATAGAAAATACCAGGACAATCTTCCTCTCTTTTATACAAAATACTGCTCTCCTTATCTATCCTCTACCAGGTTTCAGAATCAACCATTACTGAAACTCCTATGGTGCTGAAACTTATTGTTTTCTTCTTCATTGCTACTTTACCCCCACCTGAAATCTATAAAATAAAGATTCATGTACTTCATTTTTCTACTGTTTAGCATATCCTCTATTCTTCTTCTCCTACTATGCCAAATTTCATCCTACCATGACTCAATATCACGCAACATATCTCTAACTCTCTCCCAACCATCTATACATACTTCCTCTTTACACACCACACATTGCACCAAACCCAGTTAATATTGCCCGTCACCTTTATTTGAAATATAGGCTGAATAAATTGCACTTCAATTCAGCCAAAACAAAATTAAGTGCAAAAATCATGTCCAAAAAACATGCATACATAATTCTCAATACACTAAAATTCTTCCATGAGGAGATGTTCACCCTAATCCTGACCTCACTTGTCACAATGAGCATAAGGTAATTCTCACCAAAATACATGCAAAATGTATTCAGAAACAATTGCTTGAGTATCTATGACAGGAAAAACTCCTATCCCCTACACAACATGGCTTCCATCCTTCCCATAGTACCAGCACTGCCCTTCTAACCTATATAGATACTGTCCATCAAGATAGAGATAATGACAAACTAGTCTGTTCCTTATTTTGGGACTCATCTAAAGCCTTCAACACAGTTTGTCACAGTTTGACACTTCTATTTCAAATGTCCTCATTAAGTGTCTCTCAGCCCATCCTTCTGTTGTTCAAAAGCTACCTGTCCAATAGGTAACAGTCAGTAAAATAGCACTCCATGCTCTCTTCTTATCTCCCAGTCACCACCGGTGTACTGTAAGGCTCTATCCTTGGTTCCCTCCTCTAACATTTTCAGAAACACCCTCTATTCTTCCACACAACAGGCCACCCTGTTCTACTTTCATTTGCACATGGGACAACATGGTACACCTCCTAAAAATTACTCAGGAAGTTTTAACAGCCACTAAACATGGATTTTAACTCCCAACTCATGCTCAAGCCAAAAAAGACCAAACTACTACTTTTTTCCAAATCCTTCTCTCATGAAAAAATAAAATGTAAAGTTTTCTCTCTTGATAATACAACCACTGAAGTCACTTCTCCAAGCAAACTATTAGGAATGATAGTAGATGATAATATTACATTCAACCTGCATATACAAAACTGCATAAGAAAAACTCATCAAAACCTAGGGATGCTTTACAGACCCAAAAACGTTTTCACCAATGAAACTAAAACTACACTTGCCACTACTTATCTTCTTCCCTCTCAACTTTATGGTGCTCTCATCCATATTAACCTCCAGGCTTCAGAAAATTTTAAAACTCGAACAATACTATAACATAGTTGCTAATTTTGCAGCATGTACCCCTTTCAGAACCCACCACTGTACAGCACTGAAAAGCCTTAACTGGTTAGAACTGCTGCATCAGCGAACATATACACAGCTTCTTACCACCTATAAAATGATTCAGCACTAAAAAAGATTCCACACAAATATTTTCCCAGTTTGTCATTGTGATCCAGTGACCAAAAACTCCTGTCTATCTACAAAACAAATAAATCTGCTGGGCATTTTCTGTACTTGTAAAAGGTTGCTACAGCCTGGAACTCCTTGTCTGTATCCATCAGGTTTATACCCTCCAGCCCATCTTTCAAAACCACTCTGAAATACTTCCTAGCTAAAATCTGGCTCAGTTCTTGCTCAAAACCAGGATAAACTATATCCCTAAATGTGAACTAGCACTCTTTCATTCCCT
The DNA here is from genome assembly GCF_019279795.1 of Protopterus annectens. NCBI lineage: Eukaryota > Metazoa > Chordata > Ceratodontiformes > Protopteridae > Protopterus > Protopterus annectens. The sequence continues at coordinate 217,378,276 of NC_056741.1, read as the reverse complement.
TTACCTCTTTCCTCTCCCTTCTCCACTTACTTCCTTACTGCTATCAAATTCTCTTCCCTGACTTTGTGTAAATATACCATAAGCCTGTTTTTCTTCACTTCGTATTGCAATTTCTATTTGTATTACACTAATTTACCTATTTAATTTCTCTACAAACTATCTAAAATTTCTCTAAATATTAAATTGTCATATACCTTGTATCGATTTTTAACCAATGTTTTTATATTATGTTTAATTTGTTATAATTATTTAAACTTCAGATATTTTTGTTTTATTTTTGAAGATTATTGTTCTTAAAATGTTTTGTAATAATTTGAAGCTTTTGTCCCCGGGCCTCTGCTGAAAATGGGCTTTTGTGCAGTCAGACTTTCCTGGTAAACAAATGTCAATAAATAAATAAAAAATAAATAAATAACCAGCTGTTAACATTTTATTGGTATGCATCACATTAGTGCAGAATTACATTGTATAGCTCTACAGTTCCATTGTTATATACACACCCTGCCATCAGTTGATGTAACTGTTTCATGAGACATAGGTGCCTTGGAGGTATTACAAGTAAATACAGCAGTCAAGATGCTGATTGTGGCTTTCAGGGGTTACAGTATGACTTGCATTATGCACTCCATTAATATATATATATATATATATATATATATATATATATATATATATATATATATATACTCCATTAATATATATATATTAATATATATATATATATATATATATATATATATATATATATATATATATATATATATATTGTCTATAAACAGCGATTAATGTGTCAGCACTTCATCATGCCTACGTTTTAACACAGTGGCATCTAGTAACAATGAAAAAATTGTGTTCAAATAAAATTAATTGATGCATATCTACAGAGGATTTTAGTCAAAAATATGAACTTCTAACTTCAAAATGTTACAGCTTCTAGTCTCGCATTCACTCATGAGGGATGCTGGATTGATAATTTGTTACTATGGACAGTACCCATGATAATGTGACATATGTCTCCCATGGTGGTTTCCTCAGTAATAATAACACACATCTGTGTGCATACTATGGAACAAAAAGTACATATCTAAAGAGAATGTGCACATGGCAAAGTAATTACTTTATGTAAAGAAAAGTGCAAAAGCACTGAAAATGTACTCACCTTTAGTGGCATATCTGGCTAATGAAATTTTTTTTAATTTTCTTCAAAATGCTTAAGTTCACATCCTCTCATGTGCAGTATTTATCGCACTGTCTTCTATTTTTTTCCTTCCACTAAAATAATACTGAAGTAAAATAAAAACAGATCACGCAAATACACCAGAAAGCTCTCCTAAACTACAGCACTCCTAAACTACAACGGATGTTTTTGTGATAGTTCATTATGAGATGGCTGGCACAGAGCAGGGTCACTGGTTAGCAAGATGTTAAGGAAAGGGCAGTTCTCATCTCAAAAATTCAGAAAATATCTACACATGTACTTTTCACATCAGCAATGTACCTGAGCATGAGATCAGTGCACATCAGTTAGCAAGATATAAAAATAATTAATGCAGGGAGACAGTATTCCATATAAAATAATTTGTGCCTTAACTTATTGATGCAGTGAAGGAACTCTGTGTAGTGCAAGAGTTACATGGTTGCTGTACAATGACTTCATTTGACTATTATCATGTCTGTCTGCAGAAGTAATACATTATAATGTATACTTTGATACATACATACTGTCTCAGCCTCAGTGGTATACCTGACTTACATGTTTTCCAAATCATTGGAATCTGCATGTTTACCAATCCCCTCACGCGCATTAACGATTGTCATGTTGTCAACATGTGATCCCCCTGATATGGGTAATTCTCATTGTTAAAAAAAATGACAGGACAGGCATGACAAAAAAAAATATGACCACAATAGACATGATGACATATGCACATTATTACAATATATGCTGTATATTTTCTGATGCATATAATGCTTTAGGCTATGTAATGTTCGTTACTTCCCAGTCATGCATAGATTTGTACTCATCATCTCACCTTTATCTAACATCAATTCCTCTGTTGCCTCACAAGTAAAACAGTTCAGTAGCCAATGCTTTTTTTTCAGGCATTTGATTCCAATGTGAACTCCATAATCAACTATAAGACTACTTTTATCCCATTCCATTGCAACCTGTAATAATTTTACAAAATGTACACAACGACAGTACGGAAAAACATGAATATCATGTATGGGAATACATATATTATGAACGACCGTTAACCTTATGAATGTTATAAACCATCCCTGTTCAAACATCTATAATTGGGAAAATGTCAGGTATCACTAGTAACCGGCATGAGCTAGTCATGGTGGAGCACATATAACTTATCAGCACACATGGTAAAGCAGTACTGTCATTTTTGCACCTAAAATGCAGTGGAGAAATTTGAGCTACATTAACTATAGCTCATTTATTTGAACAGCTTGTGCAAATGTGGTTTTCTGTGGTGGTTGTCATTGTGCACTGGCTGGAGCAAGCGAGCAAGATTTGGTTTGGGCATCAGTTCCCTACCATTTTTCCTGACGTCTCCAAAAGGAAGACATGGCAGGTCATGGTGAGGGTATTGCTCCATTTAGACCAAAGAGGTGATGTGAGGAGGAGTCAAAGATTATTATATACCTTCTTGTAAATAAATATAGTTGGAGGTTACTGCAGGAGAGCTAAACCAGGTCTCAGTACAAGGCCGAGGCTTGGAATTGTTTGGCCAAGGCTGTTACCCCTGCTAATGGCATCCGACACACAGTGGAACAATGTCATCACCATTACAATTACATGAAATGTTAAAAACCCGAGTTTCTTCTTCAATGATAAACATACTATAGGGCAAACCCATCAGCTCAGTATGGTAAGTATGTCCTTCCATAAGTGTACAAATCACGGTCATGACATGACAACACACACTTCTTCATTAATTTATTTCCTTATGTGTTGCCTCTGCAACAATTGAAGGAAACCAGGAAGGAGATTGAGCGAGATTGCAACAACTCAAAGAGGTACGGAATGGTTATGGATTCATGTATAAAATTGTGTCGTGTGAGAATACCACCAATTTTAGCCTTAGGTAATAAAGTTGCTGGATAAACAAAGCACAACTACTTATCAGACAACTAAGTGAGTATGCATATTGCAAATGGACAAGCTCTACCTATCTATAAGATTATCTCACGTAGCAATGTACAAGTTAATTATCAACTAAGGTTTAATAGTTGTGAGTTCAATTCTAACCGACAGAAAATATATAAGATAGGCCTCCTACATTGCATATATTCAGTAGCTGAACCCTTAACTTACAATACCATGCCATCAGGCCATACAGAGAGACTGAATTCATAAACCACATTTAAAATAGTTACAGGTCCAGCAGAAGGTTTGGTAAAAGTGAGAGTCAAGGATATTATAGCATTTGTATGACAATAAGTAACGGCCTGACACATTTACATCTGGATGTAAATACTCCTAACAATGCATCTGTAATGTGTAATGACTTAGACCTTAACATTAAATAAATATTCATAATACCTTTGTTGTCATGTCTCTCCCCCATCTCCTTTCATGCTATCCTGTGTAATATTTTATTTTATATCTTAAATATTTGCAACATCCATTAATGCCCCATTATGATTACCACTACAGATAGCTAAACTGTCCACAGTGGCTTGGATCACAATCGCTCCACAGGTGAATGCGGTGGTACCACCATTGGCACCAGAGGCACCCAGGACTTCAGACTGACCATCTGCTAGTGTTGCCTCCACATTTGTTGCACTACCAGCACCATCTGCATCAGGTAGCTGCACCCAAAGGTTGGTGCATTGGTACCCACCAGAAGCAGTAACCCTGGTGTTTGAGGATATTTTACTTGACAGGAGCTGTTAGGGCAGATGGAAGAGATTATAGGGGGGGGGGTCTCAGTACCTGAATCAGGAGGATAGAGAGAATCCAGCAGGAAATTGTGAAATTGCTGCCCCATCTAACACTGCCTGAGGTTTCTAGGACATGAAAAAGTAGTGACACTTCTGAGGGTGAAGACAAGTTTCCCACTGTGTCTGTATGGAAGGGGATGCACCACGACAAACCCATACTAATTGCCACTCATGGTGTTTCCATTCACCTCTCTCATGTGTCTATGATTATCTCTGTCATGTATGTTTTGTATGTCTGTCCCTGCTATCTGTCCGACCCTAGATACCTAACTACCTTCAACATTCCATCCTCTCAGAAAAAAAATTAAAAGGGCACTGATCTCAAAAAAGGTAAATATATACATTTTATATATATATATATATATATATATATATATATATATATATATATACACCCATCCCACACATACCTCTCCACTTTGTCTATGTATATTCACGCCTGATTTGCTAACATTTTTCACACATCATTAAGTTGTTCTACCCATTGTTATTCTTTGCAAATATGCTTTCTTATACTGCAAAGATGTGACTAGATATGATCCTATCAAACCAACCTACTCCCCTGCTCTCAACAATGTTCATCTCTGTCCTATTATCCCATTTCATATCTGTAATCTGCTCAAAAAAGAGACACACACACGCACACACGCACACACGCACACACACACACAAGCACACACACACACACACACACGCGCGCACGCACACGCACACACACGCACACATGTGCACACGCGCACACACGCACACACGCACACACACACACACACACACACACACACACACACACACACACACACACACACACACACGCACACACGCACACACGCACACACGCGCGTGCACACGCGCACACACACGCACACGCGCACACACGCACACACGCACACACACACACACCACAAACATGGCCATAAATGGCTTATAAACAGAAATCTGTATTTTGGTACTCAGCATTTATGTGATGTTTGGCATCAAGCAATAAAGTTTACTGTTAGTTCTTGACCTATGACAAAAACTGAGAAAATTCCTAACTTTAGACAGGGTCAAATTTTTAGGCAACCAGCTGTTTAGGAATTGAATCATACTGTCTCCCTCTTATTTTTCAGGAATCCTATAAATCTTGAAATGATTCCTTCTAGATCTGTTTCTCTAAGTCTTCTATTTTTTTCCTGGAGTAGGCTGTTTTGTTTCAGAAGAAATTCAGTGGTGTTCTCATTTTCATGCACTCTTCCATCAATATCAGACATTACCCCTTCTATACTTGAGACTTGTGCTGACTGTTGTTTAAGAAATTCACTCAGCACTTCGACTCGTTTTTAAAATTCCTCTTCAAAATTGTGCATTTTGCTTTCTAATTTATCTATCTTTACAGATAACTCACTGATGTTACTTAGTTTAGCCTGTGTGCCTTTTTTATAGTACTGTCCTGTACACTGGGCTTACAGTGGCTCACTCTGTGACAAGATTTTTCTAGTTTTCTTGACAGGAAAAAACAGTTAAGAGTTTCAAACGTGTTATTTTCTGTAGTAAATCTTTCAGCAGAAGTTCAGCAATAAATCCATCAGGTTTTGAAACATTCTGGTTGAGTTTTTTTTAGTAAAAATCCTGTCAAATATGTTAAAAAGAAGCAGAGCAAGAAATAGTACTAACTGCTCACCATCTTGGTCACCCCCCCCCCCCATATACATCTTTAATGACTACAATTCCTTTCTTTGGGATTCCATACTATTCTAACCTATCCCATAACTGACAATGTCTAATGTTATCATATGCTACCAGTCTTCTTTCTGTGGTTCATGAAGCTTCTCATTAGCACTCTTAAAGAAAAATCTTGATGACTGGATGGGAAACAGGAAATTCACCCCAGGATCTCTTCTGTGGCACTGCTCAACAGGGTCACAGGTCTGCGAATTTCATTAGCCAGACACCAGCTGTATTAACCTGGACTTCAGAGATGTAGATACCGAACAGGAGAGGACCCAGGACCAAACTCTGTGGTACTCCACTTGTCTCAGGTCTGAAGTCAGATTTGGAGTCAGCTACTTTCACTGCGTGGGTTCTGTCAGTGTGCCAGTTGGCCACTCATCTTGTGACATATGGATTTATGCTTAGGCCAGTGAGTTTATCTATAATACCAGAGTGGGGTATGGTGTTGAAATCCTTGATGAGGTCAAGATAGGCTATGTGCACCACCTTACCCTCATCTATGGCTCTGGTGACTGCTTCAAAGAAGTCAATCAGGTTTAGGAGGCATGATCTACCTTTTACAAACCCAAACTGAGTGGGGTCCAGAGTTTGGAGGTTACTTATGACTTTTCCCACAAAAACATCATCAGGATCTCTCAACGGCTTAAAAAATAACACTCTATGTCTATAAAAGTAAAAACTGGAACAAATTTATTGGTAAGCACTTTCGTGATGTAGTCACATCACTTCATCAGACCTATAACTGACGCAACACAACTATGCTTCTATTACTAAGTAAATTCAAAACAACCAGTCCTAGTGCACACCAGCAATTTACCTCTCATTTTCTTAAAAGGGTACACTTAATAAATAAGGCATCTCCCTAGTACTAGCATGCATATGTAGCAACAGAAGTTCTTACGACCTATACATTCTCAAAGATGAACAATAATAATATGAAAATCAGCATTATAAAAATACATTTATGCACAATACATAAAAAACATGCATATAAAAACACATGTATAAAATATATGTATAAAAAAATATATATATATATATATATATATATATATATATATATATATATATATATATATAAATGAAAAAGAAAAATGTGTGTAGGAGATGTATATAGAATGGAACATACTTCCTTTAAATACAAGACTTAACACTTTCTTGCTAAGGGTCTAGATTTTAATAGGGGTTTAAAGGGTAGCCTATCATTCAAACCCTTCCCTTTGTCTGCTCTCAACCTCACTATCCATCTACTCTCCGTAGTTTCTGTTAAATTTACAATGTCCCCTCCTCGTTCATTTTCGTAGACCATTTCAATTGCCATGAACCTGAAAGTGTGTGTAATATCAGTTTTATTTACATGTTTTGCTAATGCATTAGTACTATCTGAATTTCTGATTTTTAACAAATGCTCCCTAATCCTATACCTAAACTTCCTGTTGGTTTTATCAATGTAAAAGGAAGAAAATAAGTTAGATATAGCCAGATAAACAATATTTGTGCTGTTATAGCCCGCTTTGACATTGAACTCAAACTCAGTTTTAAGGTCAGCGTTTATAAACTTATTGCTTGTGTCAATGCATTTACATTGATTGCAGTTGTGACAGGGAATAGTACCTTTCTTACCATCCTGTATTCCTATCTCCCTTCTATTCCACGGATAACATAAAAATTGTTTGAGTGACTTTTTGTTTCTATAGGAAAAGTAAGGACTGTCACCTACAATTGGTCCTATATCAGTATCTTGAGTTAGAATAGGCCAATATTTTCTAATGGTATCCGTCATTTACTTCACATCACTCGAGAATTCAACAGGTACTCGTACGTGTCTGTTTGTCCTTCTCCTATGCTTAATGTTGCTTCCAACCTTTGTTCCTTCATCTGAGTAGTAAGGTCTTCCAACATTACATCTTAATTCTGCTGTATCAGATATTATCCCTCGGGTTATAGGGTCTGTATATCCCCTCTCCACAAATCTCTGTTCCAATACATGTAATTCAGAGTCAAAAACTGCATCTTCAGTTATAAGTCTAGATACCCGTAGTGTTTGCCCCTTCACTACATTTGTGAAAATGTGTTGGGGGTGCATGCTACTCCTGTGCAGGAGATGGTTCCTATGATACTCTTTCCTGTATATCCTGGTGGATAGTTTCCCATCTCCATCCCAATACACACAGATATCAAGGAAATTCATCTCACTGTCAGAAAATTAACTTCAAACTCTAAAAAGTTTGTGGTAGCATTAATGAAATCACAAAAACCCTTTAGCTCAACCGTGTTGTCCTTCCACAGCAGGAACAGGTCATCCACAAAACATTTGTAGAAAATTACCTGTCCCCACCTGTTCAATGACAGCACATGCTGATTCTCCCAACTGGCCATCACTCAATTGGCATAGCTGTTGGCACTCGAAGTGCACATAGCTACACCCTCTTTTTGCAGATATAACTTATGTTCAAACATCATCGCCTTATTTTCTAATATGAGCATCATCAGTTGGCATATTAAATCAATCTGCCTGCCATCATAGGTCTTGTCAATGTTCCAACATTCATGTAACATTTCTACCCCATGTTCATTCAGGATGCAAGTAAATAAGGAGTGTACATCTAATGTAACTAACAACACTGTATCTCTGCCTAATTGCTCATTCATATTAAAGTCAAACAAGTCTTGTAAAAATTGTTTGGAATCTTTAAGTATATTCCTATTTTTATCAACTACTGGCTTCGACTTGCTATCTACATATATAGATATCGGCTCAGTTACCCAATTCTTGCTGGAAACAATGGGCCTCAAGGGAGGTGTAACTGGATTCTTATGGACTTTAGCTAGTCCAATTATAACTGGTGTTAAAGGTTTCACAATTTTAAAATAGTTATGCAAGTCAGAGTCTATTGTGTGATCTAATAATGTCATACAAAATATGCTCAACATTTGCTATCAGTTTTCTAAGTTCAAATGGACTAATCAATTTATATACTTTACTATCATTTAGCATCTCAAACATGGTCTTATTATAGTAATCACTGTCCATAATTACTATCGGACCCCCTTTATCCGCAGGCTTTATGATAATGTCCATATCCATTTGTAACATCCTCAAAGCTTCATTTTCCTGCTTACTCATATTGAAGAAGTGACTTTTTCTACTACCACTCAATTTATTAAACAGTTCCGTCTCACATAACTGTGAAAAAACATCTGTTGTGTTATTAGGTGGCATAAATATGCTAGGTTTCTTATGCTTTAAATCAATACAGTCTGTATCATTGTTGAACATTAAATTTAGCAGAACATTCCTAATAAACATTTTTAAATTGAAAATAGTTTCTGTTACCTCAGTTTTTCTTGAAGGTATAAATGAAAGTCCTCTATTCAGTAGACTTTGTTGTGCTTCATTTAAAGCTCTTGAGGAGATATTCCATATAAGGTCCTCCTTTAACCCTTCTCTTGTTAACAAAACTGTCTGTGTTTCCATTTCTCTTAGTTCTTGTAATGGTTCAGTTCCTTCCAATGACATATTAGAAAAACATTGCATCAATGAATCACAATCTGCTTCGTCCAGCATAACCAAAGAATTCTTGCAAGTTACGTCTTCCTCTGGCCCCTTTGATTTGTCTTGCCCAGAGACCTACCTAAAGTCAATAAGAATCCAGTTATACCTCCTTTGAGGCCCATTGTTTCCAGTAAGAATTGGGTAACTGAGCCGATATCTATATATGTAGAGAGCAAGTCGAAGCCAGTAGTTGATAAGAATAGGAATATACTTAAAAGATTCCAAACAATTTTTACAAGACTTGTTTGACTTTAATATGAATGAGCACTTAGGCAGAGATACAGTGTTGTTAGTTACATTAGATGTACACTCCTTATTTACTTGCATCCTGAATGAACATGGGGTAGAAATGTTACATGAATATTGGAACATCGACAAGACCTATGATGGCAGGCAGATTGATTTAATATGCCAACCGATGATGCTCATATTAGAAAATAATGCTATGATGTTTGAACATAAGATATATCTGCAAAAAGAGGGTGTAGCTATGGGCACTTCGAGTGCCAACAGCTATGCCAATTGAGTGATGGCCAGTTGGGAGAATCAGCATGTGCTGTCATTGAATAGGTGGGGGCAGGTAATTTTCTACAAACGTTTTGTGGATGACCTGTTCCTGCTGTGGAAGGACAACACAGTTGAGCTAAAGGGTTTTTGTGATTTCATTAATGCTACCACAAACTTTTTAGAGTTTGAAGTTAATTTTTCTGACAGTGAGATGAATGTCCTTGATATCTGTGTGTATTGGGATGGAGATGGGAAACTATCCACCAGGATATACAGGAAAGAGTGTCATAGGAACCATCTCCTGCACATGAGTAGCATGCACCCTCGACACATTTTCACGAATGTAGTGAAGGGGCAAACACTACGGGTATGTAGACTTACGACTGAAGATGCAGTTTATGACTCTGAATTACATGTATTGGAACAGAGATTTGTGGAGAGGGGATATACAGACCCGATAACCCGAGGGATAATATCTGATGCAGCAGAATTAAGATGTAATGTTGGGAGGCCTTACTACTCAGATGAAGGAACAAAGGTTGGAAGAAACATTAAGCATAGGAGAAGAACAAACAGACACTTATGAGTTCTTGTTGAATTCTCGAGTGATGTGAAGGAAGTGACAGATACCATTAGAAAATATTGGCCTATTCTAACTCATGATCCTGATATAGGACCAATCATAGATGACAGGCCTTACTTTTCCTATAGAAACAAAAAGTCACTCAAACAATTTTTATGTTATCCAAGGAATAGAAGGGAGATAGGAATACAGGATGGTAAGAAAGGTACTATTCCCTGTCACAATTGCAATCAATGTAAATGCAATGACACAAGCAATAAATTTATACACCTAGATCGTAAAACTGAGTTTGAGTTCAATGTCAAAGCGGGCTGTAACAGCAGAAATATTGTTTATCCGGCTATATGTAACTTATGTTTTTCCTTTTTCCGTTGGTAAAACCAACAGGAAGTTTAGGTATAGGATTAGGGAGCATTTGTTAAAAATCAGAAATTCAGATAGTACTAATGCATTAGCGAAACATATAAATACAACTGATATTACACACACTTTCAGATTCATGGCAATTGAAATGGTGTACGAAAATGTATGAGGAGGGGACATTGTAAATTTAACAGAAACTATGGAGAGTAGATGGATAGTGAGGTTGAGAGCAGACAAAGGGAGGGGTTTGAATGATAGGCTACCCTTTAAACCCCTATTAAAATCTAGACCCTTAGCAAGAAAGTGTTAAGTCTTGTATTTAAAGGAAGTATGTTCCATTCTATATACATCTCCTACACACATTTTTCTTTTTCTTTGATATATATATATATATATATATATATATATATATATATATATATATATATGTGTGTGTAAAACGTGTTTTTATACATATATTTTATATATGTTTTTTATATGCATGTTTTTTATGCATTGTGCATAAATGTATTTGTATAATGCTGATTTTCATATTATTATTGTTAATCTTTGAGAATGTATAGGTTGTAAGAACTTCTGTTGCTACATATGCATGTTATTACTAGGGAGATGCCTTATTTATTAAGTGTACCCTTTTAAGAAAATGACAGGTAAATTGCTGGTGTGCACTAGGACTGGTTGTTTTGAATTAACTTAGTAATAGAAGCGTAGTTGTGTTGCATCAATTATAGGTCTGATGAAGTGATGTGCCTACATCACGAAAGCGCTTACCAATAAATTTGTTCCAGTTTTTACTTTTATAGACATTGAGTGTTATTTTTAAGCCGTTGATAGATGCTGTGGATGTTTTTGTTGGAATTGTGTTCATATACTTTGTCTAAAGATCCCGTTTTGCTGACCACTATCTGTTTTGTGCTTGGTTACCTATGTCTTTGTTTATAAGCTCCAGGATGATGCATTCCATGGCCTTGCAGACCAGGCTCATCAGGCTAATGGGGTGGTAGTTCCTGGGTTCAGTGGTGGCACCCCCTTTGTGGAGTGGGATAACCGTTGATGTGCGCGAAAGTCTGAAGTGAGGCTATGGTTGAACATGGTACTTAGGTGGGGTGCCAGATCGTTCTGTAGCTCATGCAGAATGCATCCTGGGATGTTGTCCGGTCTCATGGATGCTGTGTTCTTGGCTTTGGAGAGTGCAGTCTTTACCTGTACGTCCATAATTACAGGGGCTTTGCAATCTTCCGGTATGGAGATGAGCCCTTTGGGGGGGGGGTGAGGGGAGGGGTAAAGTTTTTACTGAACCCGTCTGCCAGGATGTTGGCAATATCAGTTGGTTCAGTAAATGTAGTGCCATTGTGCTGAAGTTCTGAGCAGATCTGAGTGTTGCCCTTGAGATTCTTGACATAGCTGTAGATAGCTTTGTGGTTGTCTTTAGAATCCATGGAGATTTTATTTCTGTAACTAGCTTTATTTCTGTAACTAGCTTTGGAGGATTTTATGAGGGATCTCAACTTCTTGCTGAGGCTGACAAGGGAGTTCCTGCAATCATGGGATTTTTACTCTTTTTTTGCAACAGTTTCTTCCTTGTGCTGTAGAGTTTTTTATGGCAGGGGATCATCAGATTGGCTTCCTTTTTTTTGGATGATAGTGTCTTGGTTCTGTTGGGGATGGCACAGTCCATGCACTCTTGTAGGTGCTTATACAGTGCTTTTGTATATGATTCAGCAGTCGTGTCTCTGTTTTCCATCTGTGTGGGTGACGTGAAGTTGGCCATTTCTGATTTAAGAAGCATGAAGTTGACTTTGGAGAAATGTTTTACAGTAGGTTTCCTTAATGGGGGCTAGGGGTGGGATATGGATATCTAGGGTGATTAGCTTGTGGTCAGACCTGACCAGTGAGGAGTTGACCTCTGGCATGGAGCATTTGTTACCCATATTGGTAATGACCTGGTCCAGGATGTTGCTGCCCCTGGTAGGGGTATGGACAAGTTGATCGGGGGCATTGGAATTGATGAATTCCGGAAAACGTTGGGCAGATGAGTTAGTACACGAGTAGTTTTCCCAGTTAATGGTGGGGTAGTTAAAATCTCCCAATATTTGGGTATTGGGCTGTACCTTAATATTATCCAATATATTGAGAAACATGGAGTGGGTGTCCTGGGGCATGGCGGGGGATCTGTAACAAGCTACAACCTGAATTGCAGTCTTGCCCAGTGTTAATTGTATTTGGATAATTTCGGATGCATTATGTTGAGCAACTAGCTTGGACGTGTGGATATCCTTTATGAATATGGATACACCTCCTCCTTTAGTGTTTTGGTCCAGATTAGGTGGCCAAAAGGTATGGCAAGAATTGTAGCCTGGTAATGCAGGGATGCTCTCTGAAGCCTTAAACCAGGTCTCTGTCACTGCACAGATGTCAATGTTCTCCATCTTAAGGAGTGCCTCGAGTGAGTGCATTTTGAAGTTTAGACTTCCAGCACTGGGTAGCATTACCCTTAGATTTCACTTGTTTGTTTCTACTATGGTGGTATGGTTGATGTTTGAGCCTTGCCTAATAAAGGCACTATAGGGGCGGCAAAAGCCTTAGCCAGTATCCGGAATCCCAGAGGTGGCAGGTACAGGCCATCTCTGGCAAAGCATCGTGGGCTGCCGATCATGTCATCCCAGGCAGCCAGATACTTGATCCCCTTGGAATGACACCAGAAGCTTAGCCAATTGTTGAAGTCAATCATTTTGTCCTTGTACTGTGGTATCATTCTGGGTGATGGCAGGATGTTACTCAGGGCTAGTGTCATACCTGCCTGGGCCACATGGTCAGAGAGCTCCTCCATGTCTCTTTTCATGTAGTCCAGGGAGGTACTTTTCAGGTCATTCACTCCAACATAGACAATGACATATTTGTACTTGTTGTGGAGTGACCTGAGTGCGTGCATTATATGCCATTATATGGTGGATTCTGGCAGCTGACAGTGACATTCTCCTTTGGATGTTTCTGCTGTGCATGATCAGGGAAAGTGAGGTCATTTTGCCCCTGTTAACAGTTATATGGATGTTTATGCTGTAATTAATAAATTAAAATATTGGTCAAAAAAAGTTATGTTTATGGAAGTTTAATAAAGGTTGCCAAACATCATTTGGTGTGATGTAATTATTGAAGAGGACCGGGACACACATTCTTTTTTCCGCTTTGTCCATTTTTGTGAAACTCATACCCATTTCTTTTGTACTATGGTGCTATATTTGTTTTACCATTATCTTTTTCCCTGTTCTTTATGCAATTTTCTTATATACTTGTTTACTATTTAAGAAATTCCTTTATCATTCCTTATAAGCCTACCACTCCCACCTTTTTTCTGCCCATTATATTTTCATTGTATTTTAACTGGAACCCTAAAAGTGACTTACTTTCTTATTCTTTGCATTGATTTAACTGGTACCCAAAGAAGGGCTTACTTTCTCTTTCTTTCCTTTCACAAAGTATTTTGTCTCTATAATAAATCTTTCACATTTAACGTATTAATTTCATAAATTTCTCTTGCTCTTTTATGAAACCAGGTATCTCCTTCATTCACTGCCTTGTCATACCCCATGCCTTTTTTGTCTGTACAACTTTCAACAGTCATGTCAGTACTTCTCAACTTCCTCATAAAACTATATATATGTATATATATATATATATATATATATATATATATATATATATATATATATATATATATATGTATAGATATATATATATCAATGGCCTATAAAATGCCCTCCTTTATTTACAACTTTTAAACAATTTTACTCTTTCATTTCCTGCCACTTACAGTTCTGTAGATAATCAAATTCCTTCTACTTATCTCTCTTAAAGTTATTGAAATAATACAAAATCAAAATTTGTCTTATGTTCTTTTTACTTACTGTTTCTCTACCAGGTTTCATCCACCTGTATGCATTTTCCACTGCTTTTCTCTGCAAAAGACCATCTATCTCACTTGACTCATTTTCTGCCATCTCCTTCACTGTTTTTTGTTGTATCAGTTCTACCATCTGAGAACCCAGCACTTACATCTTCATATTATTATCCATACTGGCAACAGACTGCATATAATCCAGTGTAGTCTCCGGTCCCGGCTTATCTCTTTGCAACACACTGTCCTCCAACATGGCTTGTTCTGTCTTGATGACATTCTCTAGCAGAAAGTAGCTCTGAAGCCCCCCCCACCCCACCGAAAGAGTATGGGATGTTCTCTGGTGTTTTGGCCAAATTTCCCCTAGTTAGTATAAATACCACATCCGGTGTTTACTGAAAACAGGCAGTTGACCTAGTGGAACTAAACCGGTCAACAGTGTGTAAGTAAATAATTAAACAAACCAGTAGGAAAAGGAGGCATCATTTTAAAAGTGAATAGTGCAGACATTGCTGCCATAAAGACTGTGATGTATTTGGATAAGCAAGTCTGAGCAAAAAGCTTTTCCTGCCAATTACTTATGTGGTAACATTGTGGAAGACTGGAAGTAATACGTCTGGTAGTCATCCCTGTGAATGTTTTGTAAATTTTATTTGTACAACTTACAATAGACTTTGATGCTCTCCATAACTAGCATATTTAGGGTTTTAGATTCTGGGTAGATCTAGTTGTTTACCTTTCTACAAACCCAGTACAGCATACCTGAGAATAATAAGGTAATGTTTTGAGCTAATATTTTAGTTATAGGTACTTATTTGAGAACGCTGTACAGAGCTGACTGGCTGTTCAATTTAAGATATTGTTGGAAAGATCAGATGACATTAGTTTTGGTGGTTAATTTTAACCGTAATTAAATGGATTAGTTAAATGTATTGTTCAAAAGAATGCAGGATTTTAGACAGATTAAGTGGAGTCCGCATGCGGTCATTACCGGTCATCAAAATTTATAATGCTGTCTTCATAAATAATTAAATTTTTAATATGCTTTTTTCTTTAGCAGAAAGTTATTTTATATGTACACCTAGGAAGAAACCATTATAGAAGGTATTTATGAGTAAATAAGTTTTTTTTTAAAGTTATTCATAAATATATTCTGTTTTCATTTCCTTAAAATTTTCTTTCAACAAAGAAATATGATTACAATTAGTCTCACATAAAAGAAGACATACATATAAAGGGATATGCTTGCATATTAATTTGAATAATGCTTGCTTGTTAACTTGAAATTATTAAAACAAAATATAATATTCAACTGATTCTATTGCAGTTTGTGGAAATCTTACAAATCCGCCACAGCCTATCCAGAGAATCATTAAAGGAGAATTTGCAGAAAAAGGAAACTTTCCATGGCAGGTCTTCTTTGAAGAACCACGAGGCGGGGGAGCACTGATTGGGGAACAGTGGGTCCTTACTGCAGCACATATAGCAGAACACAATCAATTTACAATGTACATTGGAACAACTAATGTTGGAAGAGAAGCACTAAAAGCTGCCACAGAAATTAAATCTGAAAAGGTTTTTCTACATCCAAACTATACCATGGTCCCAGAAGAAAAGCGGTACAACTATGACAATGACATTGCTCTGATTAAACTTAAGGAGAAAGTTAAAATGGGGTACCAGATCTCCCCTATATGTATTCCTAATGTGGGTGAGGAGTTTGAGTTGCAACAAGAAAAGATGGGCTTCATATCAGGATGGGGACGTATTGCTGAAGAAGGACGTCTGAGCCAGCGATTGAGATATGCGGAAATTCCTGTAGAAGATATGAAAGCTTGTAAGCATCATATATTTCAGAAGAATGAGCCAGAGGCAAAGAAATATGTCTTTACAGATAATATGTTCTGTGCTGGTCTTAAAGGCATGGATAGTTGCCATGGAGATAGTGGGGGAGCTTATGCATTTAAAAGTGATGACAACACTTACTTTGTTGGTGGGATAGTGTCATGGGGGGTTGGCTGTGGTAGTTATGGCTTTTATACTAAGACGAACAATTATATTGAATGGCTCAATAATACTATTACTGAAAACAGTAATGCATGACCTGGTTAGTGAAATAGTAAAATAGCCATTTGTCCTGGTCCCCTTCAATGAAAAAATATCACACCAAATGACATTTGACAACCTTTATTAAAATTTCATACACATCACTTTATTGACCAACTAATATTTTAATTTATTAATCACAGCATAAACATCCATATACTGTTAATTAGGGCAGCATGACCCCACTCACTCTGACCAAAAAAGCAGGGTCTTTACCCCTGCTTGCTTATTTTACTTATCAAGCAGAGTCCTACGTCTAACTTTCATTTTCCACTTATTGAATTAACCATCCAGCCAAATAAGAGGCATCCTTACCTCCACTCTTACTTTTACTTGTTAAGCAGTGCCCAACTGCTCACTTACATTTCCCAACTCATTAAAATGAACATCAAACACCAGAGGTGGAACAGAAGAGGTACAAGCCTGCCTCTTTTCTCTGCCCACCAGCCTTACCAGGCTGTTCACCCTCCTTCATACCAAAATTTTTCAACCAAACCACCAAACAAACCAAACCATACATTAACAGGTCAAAGCCAAACATCATTCAGTGAACTCCATCCTCTCCACACCAAACTGAATCCCTGCCATTGACCTCCAAAAGCCCTGTCATATAAATACCCAAAGCCTCCAGTTGCCTAAACCCCCAAAATTAAACCAATGATCCCTCACCAACACCAAAGTGATACCAATACTCTTGTATAACCTCTGTAAATTAAACATACCCTCAATTATCCTACTACCAACAGTAGCTTTGCAAGTCATTTCAAAGTCATTACCTGCCACATGTACCGCCAAATCACTAAAATTCCCAACACCATCTGAAACAAAACAAGCCCAAACTGGATGACAACATACCTAAAATGCAACGTCCTTTTGCCACCCGAAGGATAAAATAATGACCAAGATTATATTTTTCTAAAACATCAATTTAACACAATCCCATCAATAGACCCCTTTATAAGGCAAAACCTTTAATGACCAGAACAGCATTTACTGACCAACAAACCATAATGACTTCCAATACATCCATGAAGCCAATACCCCCCCAAACTGTAGCACGAATGAACCTCCATTTCCTTACACCAACCTTCACCACAAAACTTACTTTGTCCATAGCCATAATATATTATTCACATGATCAAACCTACCCCAAACCTTCAAACATATAAACCACTAACCAAGATTTAGTAAATTCAGATAACGCTGTCGCCTGCCCAACTATACTACTCAAAGTTAAATCCACCTGTAGTCTGACCTTATCCCAAAATTTCAACCCTCAAGTTTATTTATGCATTTTTTTTTTAACTATTAGATATCTCACTACCTTTACATCAGATAAATCATACCATGATATACCTCCACTAGCAACTTCATAGACACAATACCTCTCTTAGACCTTCAAACTGCTGCTTAATGGAAAATCTTTCCTCATACATCCCAGGCACACAAGTAACAGGGGATCCAGATAATGTGTGCATGTCTGCTTGCCTACCCACTGCTATCAAAACCAAAGAACAGTGCTAAACTTGAGTAACACAGACCACCAAGCAATCCATCGGCATAGCCTTGCCACAGGAAAAATTAAAGCCAACTACTAACATGCCCCTACCCTAAAAAAAAAAAAAAAAAAAAGACCCAATGTCACACTGCTGTGACTCCACCCCACCTGAGGACAACCCCAAATTCTCCATAAAAAATCCACAAACTCACTTTACCCTGCCCCTGACTTAACTTATCCTCACCTGTCCCCCACTACTCCCAAACTGCAATGACTCTGACGTGTCTTCATGAGGACCTAATAAAGTAGTATTACCTGCAACCTCACTGTGCACCACTCCAGTGACTGAAACATCCACCCCAACAAAATCCATCACCTTTCAAATCCACTTCCTTCAGACCAACTGATGCCCAGTCTGTGCTCCCCCTTTGCAACCTCATTGTGCACCACTCCAGTGGCTGGAACAGCCATCCCAGCAGGATACATCACCTTTCACACCTATCAACTGATAACTCTGCTCATCCACAACTGATGCAAACTCTGTGCTTCCCCAGCTAAACCTCTCAAGTGTACCTCATTTCAAGGAACGCTCCTCATTCATAAACATAAAAAGTTCTTTTTCCTTGAAGTTCCACGAGGAAAGAGACTGCCACATGGAAGTTCCACACCGAATGAGGCTATGGCACATACCATGTTAGCAATTTAATGGATATCAATGGCAAGTAGAACTGAATCATTATTTCATTATAAAGCCTCTTCCATAAGTAAAATGATTACATGTAACCACCCTATGAGCTTCCTAGTTAAAATCATTAGTGAGTGCCCTGTACCCATTTGTTCCACATTATGAGAGGTAGCGTTCCTCATTCTAAAAGTGGAAGGTTGAAAACCGTGAACATACCCCTAAAGCATTTTGACCACTCAAGCTGCAATGGACGAGATCGGTCACATTCAGGGTGATATGGCTGTAGGCAAAGCCTACAGTACCTAATATTCCCAGGTTGTCTCCCTCCCAAGTACTAACCAGGCCCAACCTTGCTTAACTTCAAAGAGCAACACAAGCACCCCAAAAACTTTAAGAGCAATGTTAAAATTAGTCCCTTCCTATGCCCCCCTGCTAATGCTTGCCTTCCCTACAACCTATCAGAGAAAGTAATGAAAAATGAGGAAGTGCTTCATCCCTTTTATAGGTTCATTTCAGGTTAACTACCTTGCAGGAACACTATTTAAAGTATTGTGCTTACCCATTCAGCACTTTCATACATACAGGCTCTGTGACCCTCAATGACCCATGACCCAGATGGGAATCAAAACCCTTTACCTTGTGCCTATGAGGCAAACACATTATCACTATGCTCATCCCTTACTGTCTGCATTAAGATAGCTGTCAAGTCTGGGGACTTGTAGAGGACCCTCTCAAGTTTAAAGAACGGCCTACATAATGAGATAATATCTGTCCATTCTGCCTCCTCCACATGTTAGCAAAGCCTGCTCACTGCTAATAGCAATAAAGTGAATACCAATCCATACTTACTGTCAGTACAGGAAATTACAGAGCCTGTGATGGCATCCACATGAGCAGGAAGGCTTTACCTAACAGTAATCTCGATAACATTACCAAACTTCCAACAGATTTCAGATGAGAATCGTGCCCATAGTAACAGCACTAGCCACCACAGAAAAACTCTCTCCCTACACAATCACTCATTCCCACAAGCGATAAATACATGCAGAGCACTCTTTTTGTATCCATTTACTGACCACATCAACTCATAGAAAAGGCACCATACTTAGCATTATCTGCATTCAACACTATAAATCCAAACACGCCACTAAAGTCAATGCAAGAGATGTTTGCTAAACTCCCCTCCACCCCCCACCCTGAAAATTGTCTGACCACCCCATTTCTGAGACACAAACACTCCCTTGACCTTTAGAGCAATGTCAAAATTAGAGACCCTATCTGTGATGTCCTACTACTGCTTGCCTTGCCCCTCAACCTGTCAAAGAAAGTAATGGCAAAATGAAGAGCACCGTCCCTAGATCGTTAACCTGACAGGGAAGATATTAAAAGTATTGTGCTTACCAGTTCAGCTCTCTCATCCATACAGGCTCTGCAACCCTCCCCCATGACCCCCAAACCAAGATGGGAATCAAACCCTTTACCTTGTGTGTATGAGGCAAACACATCATCACTATGCCATCTGTATACTGTCTCAGTTTTGTTTCAAGAGTAGTTGAACTCAACACTAGGGTTAACATCGATATATTTTTAGAATGTCCTCCCCAACTGACAGGTACTACCAAGACTGCCACCTTTATAGATCCTGGGACTTTTTTTTTTGCTAAACAGGACAGACCACAGCCACAAATGACTGGACATCACTTCAGCAGTGTAAAAGCTTTATTTTGCAATACTTAAGCTTAGATGCCAGAAGTAGTGTGGGCATCCCTCAGAGCACAAGAGAAAACCATAGCTGAACCTTGCTATCCACTCCATCTCTACCCTTCCCCAATGCTGTTACCTCAGCAGTGTGTGCGTGATGAGTAATTGACTGGTACTCATGTGTACGTTGCAGCCCGCGGACACACTCATGCTCATCTGGGAACCAGCACAGCTGCAAATCATCACCATTGACTGATCCACCTCTGCAATGATAGCTTAGGCCAAACCCACAAGAGTCCAACCAAAAACTCTAAGTAAAGCTGTAACGAGACGTGACCATAAACAGTGAGCCAAAATCTCCAACATCAAGTATACACCCATATATTCCTCTTACAAACTCAGAAAACTGACAAAATAACTGGTGATGTAAAGACCACCACATGCGATCCAACAGGCATGGCTAACATGAAACAGACGTGACTCACAACAGTGAGACAAGCTCTACCTTAACCATGCATGGCACAAAGCGATAACCAATGCCAAGAAGAAAACTGTTCCTTGCAGCTATTTCCACCTGGAACCATGGCCCAGCACCTTCTAATAGCACTGTTTCAGTGACAACAGCAGCAGACTGTGTGCAGGTGTAGCTACCAGCCCTCTCAAGCAGTTCATTCATAAACAAGTACTGGGCAATCACCCCATGTGGCTAAAGGAAGGCTTTGCTGTCCTGCTCCCCTTACTGCACTTTGTAAAGACTGGACACTAACATCTGGACAAAGCCATAAACAAAAGAACCAAAACCACTCAATAGTTAATGGAACAGCAGACTGTTCATTAACGTGGATCCTCCTAAGGTCATAAAGTCTGAGACTCAAATGTCTGTCACCACCTGATGTCCCAGCCTCCAAAGATTTGTCAAGGATAATCCAGTAAAGACAAGCACCACTTCATGAAAAATGGACCAACAGTATGAGTCGAAATCTGGACAGATATATATAGATATACACACATATAGATATATAGATATGTAATATACATGCCCCACAAAACAAATGCTTACTTACATTATTTTATCAAGATGCATGTAACAAGATAGCTCACATTCCTAACTTTCCTCCCATTCTGTGAGAAGCTGTTTTGTTAAGAAGCACCGCATATGTGTAGTGGCAACTGTTATGGTACCTTGCTCGAAGCCCGCAAAAAGCCACTCACAGCTCCAGCTGAGGTGAACAGAGCAAAACAGGCACAGCACCATGAGAAAACAACAATACATGCTGAAAATGGGAGATTCAAAGGTGTGTATGCCCCGATCGCTGAACCAACCAGCATGGAAACCAAGCTGCACCATTTAAACTGCTCTGCCCATGTCTCAAACAACAAGCCACTACACCAACCAACCCCAGCAGCACAAAGCAACCAAACGAGGCTATAGATATATATATATATATATATATATATATATATATATATATATATATATATATATACACACACACAGTCCTTTTTTTTTTCTTAGTACATAGTGATCCTAAAGCTTGTAGCACCACACCAATCAACAACACCCAGCCCTGGGGATAAAACAGCATCCACTGACTGGGATGGCACAGGGAAGGCCCCCCTCCAAAATTCCTAAAGCACCTCAGGACAAGAAGAAACCAACAACCAGGAAAAGGTCAATTCAATGGCATGCAACCCACCACCACAACCATCCCAGCCACTTTGTTCCACATCCAGACCACGGCAATCAGCAATAGGGATAGGAGAAAGAGAAAGAAAGAAAGAATACATCTGCAAACCACCTGCTACTAACCATTCCACCATTCACCCTTAACCCGAGACCTACCTGTTCTTGTAGAATATCTACAGGTCATCTCAGACATGAACTTGCCTTAGCAAGTTTACACCAAAATGTGATTCCTTACTCAAATACACTCTCATAAAATCCATCAAGCCCCTCCCTATACTTACCTCATTACCACCCAGTCCTCCTGCTTTCCCATTTAACCCTTTCTCCCCCCAACTAGCTTTGTTCCCCTACCCTCTTAATTCCCTTTACTACTTCTACCTAGATCCCCACCTGAAGCTGTCCTTGGACAAATTGGTTTGTTAAAAAACCTCATTTGTTAATTAAATCAGTCTTAATTTTCCTTAAAGCACTCTACAAATATGGATGTGAATTTATTTTAAATCTGCATTAGTGCATTCAATAAACTGAGGAAAGTTAAGATGGATGTGTATGATAAACTGCTTAACTGTAAATGTTTGGGACTAATATAGATTGTAAACTAAATATGAATAAAGCATGTGACATTAGCAATGCATTATAATCTTTGTTCACACAAAATTATTGCATAGTCTATGAACAACAAGTGATTCTGGTATCTTACTTACTAGAAAATGAAGCATATGAATAAAAAATATAGATACTCAAGCGATGTTTTTAATTAAATTGCTTTTTTTAGCTTGTTAAAGGTGTCAGTGTTTTTATTTAGAAATATAGATGGAATTCAGTGACAGAAAATTTTAATTTTCTCTTACACTATTGCTCATTCGTAGTCTAGTCACTCTTATGAAATAGCTGAAATGGAGAGCTTAACTCTAATTACATGTTGTCTATTTTTAGCTATGTTTAAAGGAAATATCAAAGCTATGGTCCCAGATTTGTTATTTTACTTCATAAGAAGATATATTCTATCAGCAACAAAATAATCGTATGTGCAATGCTTATCTATCTTCATATTATGAGAACATTTACTTGCAAAACGTTATGAATTGCAGATGCATGTCTGATGAAAATGAGTTTCACTAATATGGTCACAGTTACAGTTCTATAGGTTGACAACTCAAAGAATACTAGCATTATGAATTTCATTACTTCTCCAGGAAGCTGAAATTAGAATGCATTTCATGCCTCACAGTACACAAGAGATATCGTTGTCCAGAACATGTCATTATTTATCAAATAGTATCTGTTCTTGGTAGTTATGCTTGGAAATAAGCTAAGTAAAGTATCAGTAATGAATATAAGAATGACTCGATGATCTTACTTACATCCCTTTGTATTTCATAGAAAGTTACTTGACAAGCTGAGCAGGCAATAAAAGGAAACTGCAGAGGCATGGGCATTACCTGTTTAAAAAAACATTATGAAACTAAATGGATGGGTTCCTGGTAGTAAAAAAAATGGAAGTGGATAATGTTCAGACATTGTAAAGGCAAACACAAACATAAGTGAAACAAGCATTCCTTAGTGCTGACTGCTGGCATGCCCTGGATCTGTTCTGGATCCCTAATGGGTAAAGATGCCTGGTCAAGAAAATAAGAATGTTAGGCACTTTGCATGTACAACTTTAAAGCATAATCCATCCTAGTTTGTATGTCTGAATATGCATTGCACTAGTTTCACTTTTTGTCTCAGGATGCCCTACTTTGCACTGATGAAAAGTTTTGCACTCAGTTTTGCTCTGGCGGGGTGTGCCCTACTTTGTGGGGGTGAATTTGTCATGCACTGGATTCAGTTTTATAATGCCATAATATGCTGTGCATTGTGCAGATAAAAAAGTACATTCAATGAAGTACTGTTGTAAAGTATCATAGTTTGTGCAGTTCACTCACAAGTTTAATACTGTCATAAATGTTCTTGTGTTGCACAATTGAAACACACCTACTTGCACATCTGATTTTGTAGTACACTGAAATTAGTTTATTAATGCTATGAGATGCTCTAACTTACATAGTTATGGACCACTGGATTCAGATTAGTGCTGCTATGGAATGTCCTTCTATGTATGGCTACTTTTGTAGCACACTAGATCGAGATTAATATTGCCATGGTATGCTGTATGTAGGATTCATGTTATTATGGAAGTGGGATGCCCTCAGCTCTGTGTCTAATTGCATAGAGCTTCATACTGACTTTAATAGTGCCCCAGGATGCTTTATGTTGCAGAGTAGTACACTACTGGAGTTAATTTAATTTGTGGATTAGTATGATTAAGGTTGGAGAATGGACTATTTTGATACTTGAGACAATGCACATAGCAAGTGGTGCAGTGGTTTGTGTTGTTGCCAAGCAGCAAGAGGTTCTCTGGTTAGATTCCCAGCTGAAGTTCCTTCTGTGTGGACTCTGCATGTTCTCCCTCTGCTCCTGTGAGTTTGCTCTGGGTTCTTCATACATTCCAAAGATATGCATCTGGAGCATTTCTACCTGGGCCTCCACTGAAAATTGGCTCTATTCAAGTTGGACTTTCCCAGTAAAAAAATGTTAAATAAAAATGAACATAAATAAAAGTATAATACAGCCATAAAGTGTTATGCATTTAGGCTTAAAAGGTCAATAAATAAACTTGTATATTATTGCAGCTTAAATTTTCTAGTGCTTTACATTCAGAGTGATTTTCACTGCTGTTTCTATTATTTATTAAAAATGTATTGCCTTGGAAATAAAAAGAATGTAAAATAAAGCTTCTCATAACATCCTAGAAAGGAAGACAAGTAAGAAAAAGACAGAGAGAAAGAAAGGAAGGGGAGGAAGTACAGGTAACACAAGAATGGATTTTGCATTTAAGGTGTATATTAAGAAGCTTGATGCCAGGTTCAACATACACAGGGGGGAATTTAATAAAGGCTACACTTTGATTTCCATGTAGGCATCACACCACGCTGCTTACAAGGAAGCAAGCAGTTTTTAGATTCAGTAAGCTCTGCTGAACGGCGCTCATGCACACACCAATATGGAAAGTTCCCTGGCATGCAAATCACCTCATAAGCAGGTGAATCTCATGCAAATGAGGCAGGTAGAGTGACCAGCAAGGACCCTGTATCAGCATCTGTGGTGTACATGGAAAACTTCCGTATACAGGAGTGTAGACAGACAAAAGGGGCTGTAAAATGTAGATATATGGAAAGAAATTACATACCACATACAGGTATGAGTGAAACTATCCTCCCGTGTGTCTGAAAAATTAAAGGAAATAGGTTTAATTAAAATTTATTTTTTAAAATATTCTGGGCATGTTCACATGGCATGCAGCAGTGCACAAACATATTTAATAGATAAATAAAAAAAAAATATATAAAAATAAAAAAATACAATTATGTGACAGAAATCTATTACAGGACCTTGCTTGGAGTTCCTACAATGGTGCTTTGATGCTGTTGCTACCATGGTAGGGCTATGAAGTGTGTAGTTTCCAGTATGTGAACATGGATCCATATGCAGATGAGGTAAAGTTACTGAATAGCATAAAGGGGTAATCATGTCCACATATCCCCTTTGTGTAGGCATAGATCCATGCTGGTGTTCACACAGGAGGCAGCTGACATCAGGGGAGTGTGTGTTCACTGACTTCTAAGCTTTTTGCAGCTTAGCTGCGCCTGTTTGCACAGCGCACTGCCATGCAGAGTGTGTCCATTCAGGGGTGTTTGTACACTAACTTCATAGTTGCACGGCATGCTGCCATGCTGAGTGTGTAAGTCTGGGGTGGGGGGTGTTCACTCACTTGTAAGCTTTGTTTATCTATGGGGTGCATGTTTGCAGAGTGTGCCACAGTGCTGAGTGTATCTAAAAAGCCAATGATATATTAATTAGTTTTGACCCCTATTTAATTTAAACTAAGGTCATTAAATTATGTTAATTATATACTAGCAGGTGGAATGCATCATAGTTAGCCAGTCACATATTTAGCACCTATAGCCAAGCTCTATAAAATATTCATACACCCTACAATCTGATTTTTCCCCAATACTCTGGACTATTAGAGTACACACTTGGGAATTTTAACTGAAATAATACTAGGGGCTGCTGCAGGTCTGCTATATCTGTATGTGCTAGATGCTGAAGTCAATGCTGCTGCTGCTCACAACAGACCTAGACTGAGAAGGAAAAGAGTGTTCTGGCCAAGGGTAACCTTCCAGGAGCTACATGAGCTGGAGACTGTAGAGTGTTACAGGGTGGACAGGGACATACTACAAGAACTCACTGAGCTCTGCCACCCTCAACTCAGACCCAGAGCCAACAGAGGGGAACCTATCCCAGTGGAAGCAAAGGTGTGTGTAGCCCTTAGAATACTACCTACAGGTACTTTCCAAGGACCAAATGGGGACATGATGTCGGTCTCACAGGCATCAGCATCCAGGGTACTCCACCATTTCCTGGACGCCATGCTACCAGATGACAGTGAGCACATTTCTTTTCCCTTGACCCCTGAGGTGAGGGCCAGCAATATGCAACACTTCTACCATGTAGTACACTACCCTGAGGTACTAGGTGCCATGGATTGCGCTCCTGTACACTATATAGTATGTGTTCCCTAATAACCATTAGGCCTCATGGTTGGAATATTCACTACATCAGTCAAGGGGGATGTTAAATGCTGTTTATCCCAGCAGATCATGTGCTGTTGTTCCCCCACCCCCAAAACAGCAGTGTTTCCATATAACTGCTTTAACAGTACATCAGCAATGGTATATCAGCGGACAAGGCAATCTCAGTGTTGGAACATAGAAATCGACCATACATTATATGTCTCAAATAACGCAGGAATAACAACGTAGATGTTTATGTTGTTGATTGTGTGATGAATGACTCCTGCCTATGTGGCTCAGTGGACTAGGGAAGTGACCATACACGATGGTGTTGATGGTTCTAATTTGGAAGTATTCACATCATTTGCATGGGAGATATTATTATGTTGGTGTTTTCCAGATTGTCAGTCTGTCTGTAGTGTAAAATTATGAATCTCAGTCACATATTAATTACTTTAGACAGCTGGGGAATGCCATAGATATTTTGAGTGAAGTGCAGTACTGCAGAAACAGGGACAGGTGTCATTGTCAGTAACACACAAAATCCTGCACTGGAGTACAAGTAGGTGTAGCCTGGAGTCACTTTATAAGTGCTGACAGTCCCACTGTGCATACCCATACACTTAGTTAAAATTAGTGCAATTCTATTGACCCTTCATCAGAATGACCTGTTATGTATATTTATATAAATATATATATATATATATATATATATATATATATATATATATATATATATATGTCTATACATACAGACATATACATATACATATCCGTCTGTCACTATCTGTCTCTCACATACATAGTATATCTATCTCTATGTAATGTCAAATAGACATATATACCAATATATGTAGATACATATATTAAAATGATATGTAGATCTCCCCAGATATCTACATGACACATATACATATAATACACACACACACACAGCTACATTTATATATACATCCCTGTTATATACATAAATAAGTGTGTGGATGTCTGTATTGTCCTATATACCCTAAAAATGGTGAGTAAATCTGCACTATCCTACATCCATACTGTTGCTCAAGGGATCCAAAGTAAGAGCTCAACAGTACATAATCCACCTATCTACAGACACCTGTGCCTGCTGGATGTCAAAACATAGACAGACACAGTTGAGCAGGTGGTGTAACATATAATGTTCTCAATGCATGCATGGACAGAACATATTGTTCCTGCCCACAGGCTGACCTATGTAAGTGCAAACAGCCACATATGGCCATACTGGTAACTGTACACACATAGCTAGGGTAATAACAGTTATCTCACTGATAGAATACTAATGCAAATAACAGTATGAAGCAATATCACTATGCAGGCCACAGATGCTGTTCAACACAAGCCTAGTTTGTGTAATACACAAGTACTGTGTCTGCAATCACATGTTCAACAGACTTAACATGCGGCGCATGCAATAAATACTGTGATGTATCGTGTATAGGACTAGATAGGTGGGAAGCTCTACTCTCACTCCAGAATACTTGGGGTGTGTATATCCCCCTGCAAAACAACTGACATGCCATCATGGCCTATCAGCCTGCAAAGGTTATCACATTTTGGGACTTTAAGATGCTGCGCACTTCCAAACTGCCCTCTTCTACAATGCCTGATGATGTCATCCACTTTAAAACTACCAGCTGGCAGTCTCATATCAGACATAAGCTGTGGCACATGTGATAATACTGTGATCTATAATGTCTAAGACTAGATAGATTGAGGTTCTAATTGCACTCCAGGCCACTTGGTGTGTGTGTGTATGTCCATATGGCATGAATATGGTCATAAGGGGATTTTGCAGTATTTTAACTGTAGTGGGTAATGTAGCCCCCTACATAACTGACCACAATAAGGCCTGCCGATATCATCAAGCATTATATGTCTTAAGCTGATAGTACTAGCAGACATACAATGTGCTTCATGCATCACATACTGTGATCTGTAATGTGTACTATTGTATAGGTAAGTGTTCTCATCTACATACAGCCAACTTGCACTATGTGTGTGAATTGGCATGTCCTGTATCCAGTGAATGGACGTGGTGCTAGCCTCATTGTAGCCATGTTTGTGGGTGAGGCTGTTAGAGCATTTTATATCATGTTATGGAGCCATAGGATGTTTGAACTTCACTAGCATAATGGCCATACAGCCCTCACAATCCTGGACAACTTTATACCCATAGTTACATGATCAGCACATATTGCCTCAGTCCAAGAGAGACACCAGTAGATGCCCTGTGCTAAGATGACGGTCACCCAGCCAATCATGCAGGTGTCATGTGCTGAGGTGCACTGACTTGCTCTGTGTGCCATTAGACAGCGTTCTGTTTCAAGAGTGTGTTTACGTCTGCTAGACAAATATCTCCCACAAGCATGTGTTACTAACATCATATAAAGGTTAATATACTTACAGTGAGTTATCCATCTACTATGCCTCCAACAGATACTCAGCATATGCAAGCAGGGTCACACACTGCCTCATATGCAAGGCACAGATCACCTCTGTGTATTCTATATGCCACATGCTACAATGACACTCATTGCAGACAATCCCCATTGAGCACATACTGAAGATGTGAAGTGTCCTTGTGAGGGACCATACTGTTGTGTGGAATTGCCAGTACTGCTTTTAAAGATGCATTACCAAATGGCCATTGCACACAGATATTGACATGCTGATGGAAGAGTACTTGGAGGTTATGAGTATGGCACTTACAGGTGACTGTGCCCTCAGCTATGCCATATGATTCCTGCCATACCACTGTAGACACATGGTGATCTGAGGCACATTAGGTATAAACATGTGTGGCCAGGTCTGTGTGCCCAGTTCTTTCACCCTTGAGTATATACATCATGTGTTGCAACTGATGTGCTACTAACTAGGTACATATGTCTACTGATAGAAATGATATATATATATATATATATATATATATATATTTGAATACATATATATTTGAATGGAGTTTATGGCCATTAGTATGTCAGCAGGCATATGTTCCTCAATACCCTCTTGCAGGATAGTCTCATACTACAGAGACTCTCTGAGTGCTCACAATTTGCAGGCATCAGCCAACATTGTTAGCCACAGTCATTCAGTAGTCATGTATATTGTATTTAAATGGATTCCCAGCAGTAGAGGACCCATGACTGTGCCCTGCTGAACACAGCTGCTTACAGATCAGCTTTTGGAGGCAGATGTCCCTATAGTGAGTATGTGTGCCATCAATGGGCCACTTAGTGGCCTCTACAATGACAGTATTGTGAATGCCTAAGCGATTGCTTTGTAAATGTTGCCTGAGTGGAGGATATAGTCTGACAGTGTGACTCAGTCTAGGGGATTGTACTTTCTGATTTACCCTCACCCAGGTCCTTGGTGACTGCCTCAGAAATGTCCACCATGTGCAATAGTCATGCTTCCCCTGTCACAAATACAAACTGTGTACAGTCAACTGTGTGTAGATAACATATATGTGTGCTGATCAATTCCATGATGATTGCCCTATGAGCATACAGCTATGGATACTTAGACAAAGAGGTCTATAATTATGTTGGTCAGTGAATGCACCATCTCTGTGCAATGATATGACAGTTGTCATTGTCCACTCAGCTAGTGCATAGCCAGTGGTATCAGAATGATTGCAAGGTTTTCCCAATTGTATTAGTAATCCTTGTCAAATCATATGTGGGATGCAGCCTAGAATTTTAACATGTGCAATAGATGCTGTGTGTTTTCCATTAAAAGGCTAGTTATGAACTGCTCTGTAAAAATGGAAGTTATGGGACAGGTTGCAGGAATGTCATTTATCACATGTGGTGGGGACAAGTTAGTGTGGTCGACACAGATTATGTAGGAGTATAGGTTAGCTATGGGTACAGATCCATCATATGTGGCATCATTATGTTTGATTTAATCAAAAATCTGGGCCTGTCCTTTGAGTTCACACATGTAAATATACTGTGCGTTGCAGTTCTGCTTTCTGTGGGTGGCTAATTTTGTCACTTACCATGTCTATACAAAATCACAACAACACAATGTGCTTTTTTTAGCTGATGAGATAGTGCCTCCATTTTGGGGGTAGCACCCTCACCCCAACTGTCACACAGCATTGTCCACATGTTATTGCACAGCCTGCTAATGGCAGCTGTCCACCAGTCAGGTTTGCTATACCATGATGAGCCTGTGTCCCTCATGTCCCGTAAAGCCAAGTTCATGCAGTTGTAATGCTGCTGACATAATGCATGGGTGTAGACCTCTGCATACTTGCCTGTCCCATCTGATAGGGGTGGTGCAGTCAAGCTATGTCAACCATCCCACAGGAGGTAATAAATGGCTTTGTTGAAATATATCTGTATTGTCTGCAGAGGGGTACTTTCTGGTAGTTCTTATGAGACTAATCTGTGGCCAGATCCCACCAGGGAGGACCTCACATTGGGGCAGCTGTAGTGGTCACTAATATTGGTAAAAACATGATGCAATACGTTGGTTTTCCATATGGGGATGTCACAGCACTGCTCCAGGGCAATGTTAGGTGAGGACCTGGACTATCCTTTGAGCAAGCGAGACGCAGTGCGATTAAACAAGACAGTGTGTACATATTATACTTTCCTAACATATTTGTCTGTGCTGTGTAATGACACCTTGCATGACTATCTTCTTATAACATGCTGGAAGCAACTGCAATACTTACTTGCACAGAAGGCAATTAGCATGTACTGCCAAATGGTGTCCCCAGATCTTTGAGTCATGTCATCTGAAATGTCATGAAAGGAGTTAGCATGGATAAGAGCACTAACACTGTTGTACACTACTGACAGTGGACCAAACACTGTTACTTTTGCTCAAGGCCAGATTGTGCCTACTGACTGTAACCGGTGGAGCCCATTGACTGTTACACTATGCGATGGATGATGGAAATATGTATGACTCCACCAACAATGGCCTGACAAGGTGTTTGACAATATTAGGCCAGTAAGTCTTGCTGGAAACTGTGTACATTATGTACAGAGTGTTATGACAGTTGGTGGATAGCCAAATGTCTGACAGTCATAGTCTGGAAAGATAGCATTGGGAGACCTATGCTGCAATGATGCCAGTCACCAGTGAAGTTCACCATTCTCCATTACTAATGTGCCCCTTCTAGCCACTCCCTCTCTGCAGTCGCAGCCACTGTCAGTGACTTCTGACTAAGTACATTAGCAGGTGATTGCATATTAGGAGCTGTCACAGAATCCCACACACTACCAACAGTTATCCAAGATAGACACAGTCAGTTGTTATCTGAAGCACTGACAAAGACTAAATGCCAGTGACTGCACAATACTATCCTCTGAGAAATCATCCACCACTGGAAAATATTGTAGTGTCCGCACATCACACACAGTTGAGCCATTATTCAAGGGTTATAGGCACAGAGAGTAATGTAGCCTTTAACTTTCACTGGTCAGTAAGATGTGGGGATGCATTCATGGTCATACAATCTATACAGAAAGATATGGGATGAAAATCCCAGACTGTCACTGCTATACTGAATGTGGCAGTCATCACACCTATCATTGTGTGCAATGGCACCCTTGCTATGTTACTACACAGGCATATTATACAACTGTAGCAGCCACACAGGTTCCATGGTACTCCAATATACACAATATAAATAACATGTCCTATGGAGTTTGTGTCAAGACAGTACATCTGTAGTCTGTCTCCTAAATGCTTTGGAGGAGATGTGTATGTCTCCATACAGGGAGGTGTCAGATCCCAATGTGTACCTCCTGCATATCCATGACAGGAATAACACATCTCACCTGTTCTACATGCCTACAACATCATTGTGGTATACACAGTACATGCTGGATAAACAAGTGTGTAACACAGACATAGAAACAGGCCCCCAGACATGTGAAGCACACATCTGGTGTGACACACATCATGTGCAGGTTACACAATTGGATGCAGAACATGACAGACATAAATAGTGTCAGACAACTATCTGTACTGGACACAGGATATTTGTAAATGGGTCATCTCCATTATCACAGCTTGCAGATATGTTAGTTCACAAAACCTTAGTGACACTTATCAAGGGTAGCTGAACTTTTCATAGATAAGGGATGGATGAGTAAGCTGTACGCTGAATAATGCCATTGTCCTTGTTAGCCTGTTATACACATATGAACCTATGGAGCCATGCAGTTATAGTGCTGTACCTTGCTGAAGACAAATGTCTGCTGTGCTGACATGCCATCCTGTGCTGCTTTATTGCCACTGTGTATCCACAGGTTATCCCAACAGACTCCTAAAACAGAAACAGGTCTATGACACACCTTTCATTGTGTAACTATACAGCCATTACAACATCATACAACATAAGGTACACAAAACTATATGGCGTAGTTTTGACAAATTTCTAAGGTCAAAGAAGTGATAAATCTGAAATTGTAGCCAAGTGTATAGATCCAAGAAATACAACTCCAAAGAAATGCCAGATATTTTTAATAAAACAACATAAAACAACAAAGGGTTCGGATTACAAATCCTTCATCAGTGTTAACACTGATGAAGGACTTGTAATCTGAAAGCTTTGTTGTTTTATGTTGTTTTATTAAAAATATCTGGCATTTCTTTGGACTTGTACTTGTGGCAAATGCCAGCATAGAGTGTTTGTCAGTAACTACTACAAGTGGCATGGTAAAACATTGCATTACACAAGTATATGTTAGCCATGTTAGCTAATATAGTCACCCTGTGCATCAGACACATAGCCTAATTTCCCTGCATCAATGGTGAGGATGACAGGGATGTGGCACAGGTATCATCACTTGCACAGGGTGTTGTGTGGGGGCGCAGGAGGCCTAGGTTGACCCAAATGACTTGACAACATATGTGTGATTCAGAAAGGGAAGCAGGTATGATGGACTATGGAAAGGTGCCATGTGTGTCTTTAGGTGACCTGCATTTGTCAGTGCTGTGTGAGTGTGTGCATGCACATAGTCAAGCTCAGTGCTAGCCCTACATGTGTGTATGTTGGATAGCTGTGGACCATACATTGTAGAGCTGACAGTTTACCATTTCTGGCCCCGAACACAGGAACTGGCTCTGCCAGGAGTTGCACTGGCAACTCCATGCCCAAGGTCAGAAATGTCCTAGTACCTGATGGTGACTGCTGTCTGCTGGGACTGTGTCCTCCATTGGACCACCCAGGACCACGAGCTCATGGCCTGCCACATCTTGGTGTGGACAGCACACCCCTCTCTGTAGCACTGGATGTACTGCCACTACAGGAGCATGATTGTGCACAGCCACATGGGCTCTCAGAAGATGGGGTTACTGACCTACGTCCATGAGTCCGATGCTCAACTCTAACCACACATTCCAGCATAGACACTGTGTGTTCCAAAACAGCCACTGTCTCAGTCCACCATTTGTGCACTGCATCAGTGAATCAATCCAGGGTGTCTCCAATGCAGTGGAGGCAGTCCCAGATGTCAGACTATGCTGCATCCATAACTCTAAGCATTTGTCTGGAGTTCCATTCATAATGTGCCTATGCCTCCATGATGACCTGAAACATGCATGGAGTGACCCATGATGTGACATCTGCAACAGGTGGTGGACAGACAGCAGGCCTCCTACAAGCACCCCTATAAATCCACCTTGCCAGCTCTCTGGCTATGGCCACTGTCTACACTCAGTGTAGCCATAGTTGCAAAACGTTTCTATTCAAAGTCCCCACCCTCTGACTGTCCAATATCTATGGTCTCTGGGGACCGGGTATGTGTGGGCATACTGACTGTGTGCAATGAGGGCAGAAGAGGGATGCAAACCTCTGGGACAGATACAGCCTCTGAAACCCGCACCTGTGTCTCACTGTGGCCACCATCATCAGAGTCTGAGGAGACATTAACATCAGATTGTGTAGGGGGCAGACAACAACCCCCCAGTCACCTGTGATAAGAAAGGAAAACACAGTACATTAATACTTGCACTATTATGCTTTGCAGTACTATGTTGTGTTATATGTAAGGCTGTATACACTGCTGTCACTCTGACAGACCTGTTGAAAACCCAACCTCATATAGTAGGACATGAGGACAGTACTTTTCCCACAGCTGTAGTTACTTGTAAATAACATCTCATTATACTGCAATCTCATCTGCAAGAATGAGGTACACTGTTGACATTTGTGTAGACTCTGCACAGCTGACACATATGATACTCTGTAGTGTCCTGACAATACTGTCACATATGTCAATGTGGTCACACCTACTAGGCATAGGTATGAGACTAACATGTATATAGTCAGAATGTATATGTGCTGTTGGCAATCGTGCCAACAGTACAGCAATGCAGGCAGCAGGCATGGGATGACAGCCTAGGGATTACACTTCTGTAAACCTACATTTATAAGAAAACAGTGTCATGCTTACCAGGAGCAGGACGAGGGGCTTGGCCAGTACCTGATGGACCTGTGAAAAGTTGAGGGAAAGTAATTGTCAGTACCACTACATGTTCCACCACCGCAAGGTAATATGTCCATACATCTCACATGTACAGTAGTTACTCTGTTAATTATATTAGTCAAAATCTGAGCATGACAGTCAAGCTGCAGTTAAACCTTTCTCCCCCCTCCCAAAGCAGACAGACCTGACACCCATGTAAGACTATGTATGCCCTGACACACTGACTGCTACAGTATTACAATGCTGATGAAACCAAGCTTACCTGCATGCTCCTCTGCCATGGACACAATGACACACATCCACAATGTAGGGTGTGATGGATGCCTGGGAGCTGTTGTTTGTGCCTAGATTTGCCAGGAATTCCTCAGTGGCTGAGAGTGGTTGTTCTGCTGCAGGCCCTTCACCAGTGGCACCACAATACCTGGCTACATCTGCTGCTGTTCTGCGTGCAACACTGATCATGTCCATTGCATGGTGTTAAACCTGCTCATATGTCCTGCTCTGATGACCTGTGGCATTGACATCATGGACAAGGTCAGCCCACAATGCTTCCCACTGTTCCCTGTTATGTCTCCTCCTGGACATGAGGAGTTCATGGTGTTGACAGAGGCCTTCCAGTGTTAACTCATTCTCTGCATTTGTGAAAGCTGCACTGCATTTTGCATACATGTTTCCTGAAAGACAACATGGAAACACATCAGGAAGTACACTATGTAGAGATACAAGCAAGGACAGAATGACTGCCAGTATCCACTGCTTGATCACACATCTCATATTCCACAATATGCAAACATCCTAAGTATGTGGATACAACTAGGATACTAGCAATAGTCAGGTATTCCCATGTGTGCAATGACAGATACTGCTGTATGATCATACATCCAACAATGGAATCTGTTGTAGTGTGTCCCCAAGGGGCAACCCCCTTGATAATATTTCAGAACAACTGTGCCAAACATATAGCAGTGTGATATTACAGCCACTATAAAAGGAGTGTCCCATGAGCCCAGTGTGCCACATTGACAATAAACATTCCACCCCCGATATATTGAATGTCCTCTGTATGTGTAACAAATCTGGTGATCATTGACATGTCATTATCACAGTTCTAAGAAAGGTTTAATGCTGTAATCCCTACTCCTCATAAATATATTCACACATCTGCATCCTGATGTAAACAAAATGGTTTACATACCTGATGGAGTGCAGTACTCCTCCTCTGATATGTGCTGACCATTAATATTTTGCATATGCATGTTCTTTGTGAGGAAAGTCTCATACAAAATGGTTGACTATACCCAGGTGATTGCCTTTTTAACATGCTTCTCATCAACAAATGATTGCCTCTTAACCAATCTGTGGTTCTGAAATGCTAATTGCAGCCACCACAGCTGATTTGCACTATCATCAGCCAATCACATGCAACTACTGTACAATATATTAGGCCTTCATGTAGATTAGGGTCCCTTTCTGATATGTTGTGCTGGACAGTACTGGGGTGAGGAGACTACTTTATTGCAAAGGGTAGGTCTGTGGCAGCAACATTTACATAGAGATATGTATGCTACAAGCTGCTGCTGCATGTAATAGGCACAGGCAGAGTGTGTAAACACTTTGGAGGACAACAAGCTGTAGGAGTGACTGTGGGAGCTGTGTAAGCCTTGTTGTAGAGGCAGAGCCAGAGTGAGGGTACCTTTTCCAGTCCAGCTAAGGAATGTGATTAACGTAAGTATGTTAGGCAATGGTATCACTAACAGATTACTAGGCTACATACTCGTTGTGTCCTTGAGTAACATGGGGATACATATGAGAATATGTTCCACCATTTGGGTGACTGTCAGGCCATGTGTTACAGTCTGGTAGTAATTTGGAGCATGTATGAGGACAGTCCTTGTTACAAGCAGGTATTTCAAATGTGTAAATTAGTTGTACAGCTGTGCTAAGCGTTACTGTGAGTTTGAAAGAGTTAGGTGGTGCACTCTGATATCAGTGGCCCTCATTTGCAGTACCTGAGCTGAATTTCTCTTTGAATACATATTAATGCATGACTTGACACTTTATCCACTTATAGTTTTGCTATAGGGATATGTGAAGTGTGTTTCTATCTGCAGGCCTGTGACTTCCATCAGTGAAAGGCAGATATTTCATTTGAAATGCATTGTGTGGATCAGATATTTCATTTGAAATGCATTGTGTGGATAAAGATCATATGACTTTGTCATTAATTGCTGGCTTCACAATACTGTAATTGTACTGCTACTCGATTTGAACTCAGGACTGTGGGTGGCAAAATGTACTGTTTGCAAGGTATTTAACAGACTGAGCTACCGAGTCACTGCTACAGCAGGTGTACAAGCTATAAAATATGTTTTTTTTCATCCATCAATATGTGCACGGCTTTACATGGATGAATTTCTGCACCAGGGTCACAACTGAACATGTATTTTGCCACTCTACATGTTGCTGATATAAGGACACATTTACCTGTTATCTCAGGCCTCACTTACATCCATTATTATGTGTTAGGCTTTCTAGTGGTGTAGTTTTGCACCAGAGTCCAAGGTATACTCCCAGTTTTTCCATAACTTTTTAATCAAGTTTGCATGGTGCTGCATGATGCACAGCTCTGCTGAAACATGCTTAATGACTGTAACTGACAATTGCTGTTTTGCTTAAACCACCTGGTTTAATTAAGAGTTGTGTGGCATGGTGAGTTAATGCAGTGGTCTGTAGGTGTGAAGGTCTTGGGTTTGAAATGTTGAACAGGTGTTTAGTATGTGTTTATTACAATTTTAAAAACACATATAGTCAATATAGCTCCATTTAACTGAGCTTATGTCATGCAGCATCACACTAAAAAAAATATAAAGAAAAGAAAAATGTGGAGATAGGAAAGTGATGAAATGGGGTACAAGCAGTGGGAAACCATAGTGAAAGGCAGGTATGGATGTGCAAGATGGGTGTAGAAAAGAACCATAGCTATCCATTCTTGTACATCAACATCTGTGCACTTTGACAGAATTTGTACATGACTTTGAATCCTCACCCCCAGAGAGAGAGGTGAGGACAACATAACTGCATTGTCAAGCCAATTGGACCAAATTACATGTGTCCAGTGGACATGTGTGCGAAATGGAGAGCTAAGTATGGGACAATATTTTTTGGGGGGGACTGGTGCCCATTTTTTTTTTAAGTTGAGAGTGGAATGTTGGGGAAGGGACATAGGAACATGTAGGGGAGGTAAGCTGGGTAGATAAGAATGCATTTGTAGACAGAAAAGACAGACTAGACAGCAGAAAGAGGTGGTGTGTGACACATGAGGGGTGAACACCTTGTATTGGGAGGGTGTTGTGAATCTAGAATCTCAGTCCTATGCGCCTTGACAAGGCAGCAGCATGACTCATATCCCCACTCATGGGACTGTTAGCACTGCTCTGTCACTGCCCAAGGGGTGGCAGTGGTGGTGGCTGGGCACCAGGATGTGGCTGCCCCACCAGGTTTGCCAGCATGTGCTTGATCCAGTACAGGTGCAGTCAAAACCACTGTAGACAATCCTGCACACCAAAACTGGCAGCTAAGCCCGTGTGACAACTTCCCTCCACCACTGCTCCCGGGGGGGGTACAGCCCTGTCCTTTGGGGTGGAACTACATAATGCTGCAGGTAGTGCAGGGACAGCAGAGTGGGCACCACCGGTCTGGGCCCCAAACATGCTGGGACCCAGCACCATGTCCGGAGGAGGTAAGGTACGCAGATCAGCCAGAACCTGCCTACCTTGACGCACTGTGGTAAATGAGTTATAGCAATAAATTAAAGTTAGTAATAACTAAACCATTCTTAGTATTAACATAATGAAACATCATAATTCTTAATCCAAATACATATTGATGTATATTATGTGTAACACAACATTAAGTAACATAACGGTCAGTATGTTAACAGCATGCCAGTAAGAATTAAACCTTAAGGACAACAAAACAGTTAACATGTGTTAATACTAAATAATAATAATGATAATAAAACATAACAATAATAAATCAAGTTACCAAAATATAGTTAGTTTAACAAAATATGTTAATATTAAATCATAATAATAAATAACAATAATAAATAAATGAAAATAAGCAGTGGGGAGAGAGAGAGAAACATTCCATTAGTACCATTGCAGATTATGTCTCTGAAAACACTGGTAATAAATACTCTACAGGTGTGTAGTGTCACTTTTGAGTAGAGTGACTAGAATTCTCATACAGCTGATGTAGCACGTACATACCTCTCAAGCTGATAGCATGGGTCAGTATGAGTCAAGCAATGACAAATGTAGGTACACAACTACACAGAACAGTTTCACATAATGTGGACTTATATAACTTCCCAGGTGCCCTGTAAGCAGATTTGGTAATACATTGCATTCCAGGTAATCATTTTTCTGGTAATCAAGTGACAGACAGATTAAGCAGTTTTAATTACATTATGAGAA
Organism: Protopterus annectens; assembly: GCF_019279795.1. NCBI lineage: Eukaryota > Metazoa > Chordata > Ceratodontiformes > Protopteridae > Protopterus > Protopterus annectens. The sequence continues at coordinate 217,338,439 of NC_056741.1, read as the reverse complement.
ATCGTGACACTAGAGAGGCATGTTTGTGTACAGTAAGTAAACTAGACAGCCATCGTGCCTCAGTTGGCAGGCATGGGAATAGAACCCAGTTGCTGTGACTGCAGGGGAGATCTGCAAATAATGTAACAACTAACTGCAGCAACTTAGTACTGATATGTGAGGTATACAGCCTTACCATAAATATTCAGACAGATTTAGCTAGGAAAACACAATGCTGCTTAACACTTTATCGATATTGCTGATAATTCTCTGTGAAATATACACATAATATCTGCTCATAACATGGGCTACCACAACCATATGCCCTTTGTTCCTGGAATGGCAGAAAATGAGAGCATTATGTGACTGAAACAGGCCTGGAGACAATCTTGAATCAAACTATGAGTTGAGCAATATATGTTACAGGACATTTGTTTTGCATTGTAGAGCTATTACAGTGTTATACTTGACTGCAGGGACAGTAGAACACAGATGCAAGGAATACAACCATACTGCAAATATTTAGACAGATTATTTAGGAATCAACAATTCCAAAGACATGCAGTAGGTGGATATAACACTCTTAATTGTCCATAGGTGTGCATGAGTGAGTGGTGGGAATGAACTACAGTGGCAGGGCTAGCCACCCGGTGGTGTAAACCTTGGCTGGAGATGATTTTCACTGTGTAAGTGACACCCCAACTCCATGTGCAAAATGGGAAAAGGGGCTGAGGATGTATGGATGGATGAATGCTGCTTAACACGTTATTGGCATTGCTGATAATTCTCTGTGAAATATACACACATCTGCTTATAACGTGGGTTACCACAACCATATACCCTTTGTTCCTGGAATGGCAGAAAATGAGAGCATTATGTGATTGAAATTGTCCTGGAGACAACCTTGAACCATACTATGAGTTCAGCAATACATGTTACTGGACATTTGTTTTGCATTCTAGAACTATTACAGTGTTATACTTGACTGCAGTGACAGTAGAACACACATGCATGGAATACAACCACACTGCATATATTAAGACTTTATTGGTTTTTGGTATTGCTGATAATTCTCCATGAAGTACATACACAATATCTGCCCATAGAGTGGGCTACCTCACCCATATACCTTTATTACCTGGAGTAGCAGGAACAGAGAGCATTATGTGACAGATACTGGCCTGGAGACAGCCTTGGACCATACTATGAGTTGAGCAATACAGTTTTCAGGCCATTAGTTTTGCATTCTACAACTATTACAGTGTTACACTTGACTGTGGCAATCTTACCATAGACAAACAATGTGTACAGCTCTACTGCAATGGTTACTACAACACAATCCTGCTGTATACCATTTTGCTTAGTGTTGTTGCCATTGTTTATTGTTTATTGCAATACAGTTGTTGTCGTTCATTTATTGCACTACAGCAATAATTGTCCATTTAGTGCATTGCGATTCTACTTGTCTATTCAATGAACTGCAATTTTTATTGTGTATACTTTACTGCAGTAAAAAAACAAAAACAAAAAAAATAACTTTTTCAAAGCTGATTACAGCCTCCTGAGGGATGGTATAAACAACTTCACAGCCCCCTCCCCCTCTCTACAAACTGGTACCAGTATTCAAAACTATACCAAATTACTATACGGGCATTTATATAGATGCATGGAATCAGGAATACCTGACAAGACTAAATAATCCTCCGCAAGGAAGAGTAAACTTGTCTGGTGGACATCTACAGTAATTAAACTCTATAACAAAAGAAAAAAATTGCTGTCCAGGGCCAAGAAGGAGCAGGAGTCCAAATGGAAGCAACCCATCCTTAACCTAAACAAGCCAATAAGAGCACTAATGAAATCCTCCAAAGCAAACTTCTAATCCAAATTGGTCACATCTACTAGAGATGATCATATGGTCTTCTCCACATATAATCGTAATCTCAAAGGTAGCACCCAGATCTGTTCAGAACTGGTGGTCAAGGACACCACATATACAAATGCCATAGATATAGCAACTTGCTGGCTGACCGAGTCAGTGAAAATTTCACCCCTCTGTCCCTGCCCATCAGTAAATCAGGACATTCACAGTACCTGCCTCCTTCGGCTTATGTCTAGGGATCAGCTCATCATTGCTCTCTCAATGGCAAAAAATACAGCCTCCATTGGACCCTATAACATTCCAGGCTGCAACCTACATGAACTCAGGCAGGAACTTGCAGCATCATTAGGTGCCCTATTCAACCAAAGCCTGAGTACCATCTTTGCCCCAGCTGAGTGGAGGACAGCCATTGTCATCACTTTACACAAAGGTGGAGCGTCCACCAATCTGGGAAATTGTAGGCCCATCAGCCTAACTAGCCTGATCTGCAAGGCAATGGAATGGATTATCACAGATCTCATTAACAAGGACATTGGCAACCTCCAAGCACTCGATCCTGCACAGTTTGGCTTTGTCAAGGGGAGTTTATGTTTGTTAAATTTGGTCAAATTTTTTGAGACAGTCACCAAAGCCATGGATGAGGGAAAGACAGTGCACACCGCCTAACTAGGCATCAATCCATATGTTGCCAGATGGGTAGCTAACTGGCTCACTGATAGAACCCAACCTAGTCAAAATAAGGGAGGCCACCTCAAGCAGTGGACCTGTATCGAGTGGCATGCCCCAAGGTTCGGTCTTGGGGCCTTTGTTATTTGGGATATACTTTTCTGAGGTGCAGGACAAAATCAGTGGGCTATGGCTAACCAAGTTTGCAGATGACTGCAAGCTGGGAGCTGTCATCACTTTCCCTAGTGATGTGGAAATCCTCCAAGATGGTCTCATCCAAACAAATGACTGGTGCCAGAAACATGGCCTCAAGCTGAATACAAAAAATGCATTATCATCCCCTTTGAGGAGAGTGATGTCCCCACAAATTATCATATTAATGACAACGTCCTAAGCATGCAGTCAGTCATGAGGGATTTGGGCACCCAGATTGGTAGCAACCTGACTGTTGACCACCATGTTGCTTCCATTGTACGGAAAGCTTTCCACATGGCCCACCTCATAAGCAAGGGTATCTCATCCAGGGACAAGAAGGTCATAATATTCCTGTATTCTTCCCTTATAAGGCCCATTGAGTACAATGCCCCATCTGGCATGTACCTCACAAAGCACATGCAGCAGCTGGAGAGACCAAAGAGGTTTCTTACCAGGAGAATCCAGGTCCTCAAAAATCTACCATACACAGATAGGCTAAAAGCCCTATGAGGTGACCTCTGTCTGCCATAGAAGGCGATCTTGGACCCCACTTTATGGGACTGCTGCATATCCGCTAGTCAAGCTCCACTCAAGTAACCCAGCCTCAACCTGGTCTGTGACATCAATAGGACTTGTTGGTGGGACAGATTTGACTCCCCCATCAATGGAATAGACTCCCTCTCCACGTCAATCAGAGTACCTCTTTACCCCCTTTTAAGCACAACCTGGATAACCGGATGGGAAATAGAAAATACATACCTGGGATTCCACCTGTGTCCCTGCTGGACAAAGGCATCGCGTGCTGATTTGTTTATGCATGGGATAAACTTTTGGCTAGGCTTAAAAGGGCCTCAGGGCCAATAGCCTAGTAACTTCATATGATCCTATGATCTTTATTGCTTATTGCACTACAGTTAGCATAATACGTCTGTACTTATCACACTCATGGCATAACCTAGCCAGGTGCTCGGTGTGGGACTGAACATTGTAAGTCCTCTCAGCTGCTGCTGTTGGGAGCGAAGCATACTGTTATGCATACCAGTTTTGCAGACATTCAGCTTGCATTTTGGTAAACCAGTTGAAAACATACTTACATATTTGTAGGGCATGTCGATCTCTCACCTCTTGGACCCAGGTGTCCAAGATTATCTTCTTTCTTTTCTTCAGACCATCATAATGGTGATGACACTGCTCAGCAGTGCAGGGGATACCAGTAGCACTGGTAAGTTTCCTAGCCAATTGGTCCCAGGCCTCCACCTTACATTCCAAACCCTGGAAACTGCCCTGCATCAGCCTGGGTTCATATTTCTGTACCAAGAGACCAACAAAGACCTGGACTCCTGCACACCCCATCGCTGTGCCTGAAAAGCATGCACCCTCACCAACACCACCTGGCATATCAGCAGATAAGCAGACTCTAAAGAATGGTGCAAAATTCCCATCGATTGTGCCTAACATAGGCTGTTTTCTCACCCTTACACATCATTGAACAACATTCAAAAAAGCACCATGTTGCTTAGCAGCACATAGCTCAGTGCCATGTAAACATACAGAGAAAAAAAAGACAAAAATACATAAAAAAATTGCATATTTAAAAAAGTTCACTGCATTTCAAAAGAATCAGGGAACATTACAGGGAGCTTCACCCTGTACATAACATCTGACCAGGCATCCACAACCACAGGTAGCCTCTGCACTTCTCCCTACCCAGATTCAATATCCCTGTTCCTATGATCTCTCTCAGCAGCACACCATCATTAATATACATGGCACACTGCCGAGGGGGAACCATGGCCATGTACATGGATACATTCCATGTAGGCTCTACACAGTTCCTACATGGATTTTATTAAATCTTGGGGATAATCTTTATTACATATTCCTATTTCTCTCCCCCATTTTTATCAATTAAGACAGCAGACGATAATCATTGATGTGACACCCAAACACGTGTAAGAATGTGAACAAAGGATTGTGAATGGGTGGATGGATGGATGGATGGATGGATGGATGGATGGATGGATGGATGGATGGATGGACGGGAGCATGGATAAATGGATACTTTTCAGTTCTCTTCTCCCCAGTCTTAATAGACTTTTTCTTGATCTATTCTACTTCCCTTCCTGCATTACCTACTTTCTAGCCTAACCATTCTATAATTCCTTAACCTTCTAACGTTCCTCCTCTCTATTCTTATACTATACTTTATCTAGCCCAAAAATTATGACTGAAATTTGCTACCTAAATCTCTTGCCAAAAGGTGTATATAGTTTTTATGACTTATTACTTTTCTTTAATATATTTTCATGCATTATTATGTAACATACATATTAGAGACTCTTCTGTCTTCTGTATAGCATATGTTCAGCTTTATTGCTTGTTTTATATTTGTTTATTTTCTTCTTTTATTGTATCCACAAATTGTACTCCTGTGTGATTGTCTTAGTCTTTGTAATCAGTGTTGATCTGTAATTCTGTTTAAATTGTACTGTGGGGCTTTTCTCCCCGGGCCTCCACTGAAAACTGACTCGTACCCACTCTGACTTTCCCAGTAAATAAATGTCAACTAAATAAATAAATAAATAAAATAAATATAAGAATGACTTTTTCTGCCGTAGAATGGAATTTCAGATAATGATTCACTCAGAATTTAATTTATATACAGTGTAAAAACAGACACTGTAGCTGCAGCTCAATTTTTCTATAGATTTTTTGGAGGTTAATTGGGACTCATCTACTCTCTGAAAGTCTACCAAAAACCAACAAACACTAGTATAAAATGCATTCTAGAATATAGATATAAATCATGATTATAAACTCCTAATAATCCAATACACCTTTACCATCATGTGTCTTATTCCAATTTCTGGGGAAGCTGGATCCTGCCATGGCAAACAATGGTTGTGCAGTAGAGGAGCAATCTTGGATTAGATGTAGGTGCATATTGTATGATCCATTCACACATATACAGACACTCCACACAAACTTGCAAGCAATTGGCAGGATTGCCAGTTCACATAATGACATGTCAATAGGACTTGGAAGGATATAGAAGTAGATTGAACCACTACCAGAGCACATTAAACTATACACAGAAAAACGTATGGTACTTGTTAATGCTTTACATCTTCTGATCCTCTGCCATAACTAGAAATACCCTACATTTTGAAGAATAAATGATAGGTTGTTATTGTGCCATAACTATACTGTATCATCCTTCAGAGTAGATCACTGTACATGTCATTCACCATCATATGAGAGAACTACATTTGTGCAAGGGTGTGTGTGTGTGTGTGTGTGTGTGTGTGTGTGTGTGTGTGTGTGTTTTGTGTGTACAGTGGCCCAAGGTGCTCCAATGTCCTCATGGCTATGAATATGGGTCAGAGAAAGTCTTAGGGAGGCTTGCTTGGTTCAGTTGGGGCTTTTGGGTCAGTAGATTATCAGCTGTAGGGGGAGGGTCACAAAATGCTTTAACAAATGATGTCCCCCAATTCTCAGCTGTGAAATGTAATAGATAAATCTATCCCACAGGAAAATTTACTTTATGTTAAATGACTGCAAATGTCTTTTAGTGAGGCATTCACATGCCAGTATAGCAACAAACCAAGAAAATACATTTTATATTGCAATCACAACAGTTGTCAATTACTCTAAATAATCATACTTAATTTATCTAAAGCCCATTGGATAGAAGACCCAGAGAAGACAGCATTTTTCATAATAAAAAGTTCTACTGTACTGTAAATGAAGCAAGGAACTGTAAGCAATAATAAATGGAAAATGAATCCCTAAAGCTTATACACAACAAGTAGATTTACAAGTTCTGCAATTTAATGGAAAGTGTATTTTAACATGGCCCAAGAAATAATGGTTTTGACCTTGTGGAAAGCAATATTGCTTGCACATGTAACTGTTATGTGGCTGTACCTTAAAAAAAAATTCTCAGTGGTGGCAAATCTTTTTGCAGAGTTCATCATACCACAATTCTGAAGCATTGCGCTGTTCTTGCACATTAACAATACAAAGCACATCACTCCACACCAGGAAATCATAAGAAAAAAGCTTTACTTGTGTATCCGGTACCTCGGCTTTCGCCTTTAAGGAAAGTTTTTACACCCAAGCAGCTCTTCATTATATATAATATATAACTGAATAATTAATGTCAATTAAATATAAATACTTTTTATTACATATAATTAGTGTCTATCAGTATATATCAACTAGACCACATTAGTTATCCCATAAAAAATTCATCTCTCCCATAATTTATTAAAGTGCTCCGCTCTAAAAATATGCATAATGGAATCATTTTTAAGCAAGTTTCTAATAATACAAATACATTATTTTACAAAAGTATTATTACTTATATTTAATACATGTTGATGCAACAATGGTATGTTCCACAGAAATTACTTATTTAACATTTTATTACTCCTGCCCTATATTCAAATTAATGTCAAGATTTATTCCCCTAGGGCAGAGGGTATCAAAACTGATAATTTAGTTTCCAATTGTGTCAGTTTATTTATTTTATTTATTTAACATTTGTTGACTGGGAAAGTCCGACTAGGTTCCACAGAGCCTGTTTTCAGTGGAGGCCCGGGAAGAAATGCTCCAGCTTTATATGTAAATTCATCCCCATGACAGAAATAAGGTTTGGCTAGCACACAGTAAAACAGGGACATGTCCCTACCTTCATGGCATGTAACAAAATGTTCTACAACCGGGCTCTCTAACCTGTTCCTCCTAATGTCACCCAAATGTTTAATTATTCTTTTCTTTACTGCCCTTCTAGACTGTTCTTTACACCATTTAACTGAGGGACATCCCCATTCTATAATGTACACAACCCCCCCAGTTTCACAATTGTTTTGATCCATAGCCTTATAAATCTTCCCATTGATTGCCTTTCCATCTAAATTCCTACTCTTATTACACACCTTGCGTCTCCCACAAGGAAAACTACCTTTCCTACCCTGTTTTTTATCCAATTTCCCAACAGACAACAATTCCTTTAAGTTTTTAAATCTACTGTAGGAAAATGTAAATCTTTCAGGGAAAATGTCCTTCAACTTCCCATCATTGGATTTTATAGGCCAAAACCTATATATTAATCCTTTGAGGATTTCTGAAAAAGGGGAATATTTATTAACGAAGAACATCCTCTCTTGATCCTCTTCCTTGTTCAGTCTGCTGCTCTCTCCATAAACATGTGCCACTTCACTTAGTCTCATACTGTGTGCCAGTCCCAACTTCCTGATCACTTTATTTTCTGCCCTATTCAATACATCCACATTATAGCCTCTATTTAATAATTTGTTCCTGACAATTTGTTTCAGCCTGCCTTTGTCTGAAATATTATTTGTGGGTTCCTATCAGATTGAAGAAAAATCAAAATCTGGAACGCTCATATGAGAGGAAATGCAGGAAATTGAAATCAATATTGTGAGATCGCGGTACAGTGAAGATTGGAAAATTTGCCCTTTACTCACTGTAGTGTGAGCTCAGAGTTGGAATATATTTTTGGGAGGTGAGGGGCACAGCCCTCCACAATAGTGATTTAGATTACCTGTGTTTTCACTCATCTGAGCATTCGTGATTTTGATTTTTCATCTATGTAATATAGACCCTTATTTGCTGACCTCAGATATTCACCATATGGTAGTGATGATAACAAATGTGGAGCATGCATGCTATCAGCTCTAAGAAAATTGTTGACTGCAGTAGCTTTGGTGTAAGGTTTGCACTCCACAGTAACTTCTTTAGCCACATAAAACTCCAGATCTAGAAATTGTACCATCTCCCTGCTGGTGTTGTATGTAAACTGCAATCCAAATCCATTATTATGCAACTCCTGCATGAAATCATAAAATTCCTCCATGTCACCCTTACAAATAAATATGAGATCATCTATGTATCTTTTAAACAGTACAACTCTCTGCTTATAAAATTCTGTATTATACACATAGGCCATCTCAAAATAACTCATGAACAGTATTGCATATGCGGGGGCATATGATGCCTCCATGGCTGCCCCATCCTTTTGGAAAAAAATGCTGACCATCAAAACAGAAGCTATTATGTGTGCAGGAAAATTCTAACAATCACACCAAAAAATTAGTGCTTGGACCCTCCCCCAACATAAATCTGACTGCTTCCAAACTCCACTTGTTTTTTATATTAGTGTATAAGGACTTAACATCCACACAGGCCCAATAATAGTCCTGGGACCATTTCATGCCGATTACACTATTGGTTAACTCTTTTCCATTCTTAATGTGTGACATGACTAGCTAAGTAAACTTTCAATTGACTATCCAGAAACATGCCCACATTCTGCAAATAAGCTCCCCTCCCAGATACTAAGGGGCTACCAGATGGATTCTGAATGTTTTTGTGTATTTTGGTTATTACCTTAAACACTGCATCCTTGGGGTTTTTTATATATAGTTTTTTAACATCTATTGCATTCAGGAAGCCCAATCTCTCCCCTCTTTCCAAAATTTCCAGCAGAGAACTGTTAAATTCCTTGATCGGATAGTAGGGTAACATCTCATATACTGCTATGTCTTCCAACAAAATCATAGCCATGTTATCATACTGTTGTTTCATCATGACCACCCAATTTCCCCCTTTTCCGCCTGTAAAAATATGTATCTCTGGTTGTTTAATCTGAGATGTTGCAATGCTTCCCACTGGTTTTTAGTAAAGTCATACTGTATATGACTCTTTTTAAGTTTTTTATACTCAATTTCTATCTCTTGACACAGCACATTCTCAAAGATATAAATACTTGTGGATACTTTTGGGGGCATAAAAGAACTATTGTATATTACACAAGGTAATTGTAACTTCCCATAACCTGTGTTAAAGCCTGCATAACCTTCAGCTATAGAATATCCCTCCCTATCGACACACTGTTATCAAAAGCTTCTTCGTTCTCATATTCATGAATAGACAAATTAAGTAATGAATCACCTTCACAAACGCTAATATCATCACAATTATCATCATTTATTGTTACGTTTTCCACATCCTCTGCATTTACCCTGCTTTTATTACTTTTAAAAAATACCCTTAAATGTAACTTACAGCAAAAATGGGTTACCTCCATAATCAAATCAGCAAGGCTGGGCACATGAGTTGGGATACATTTTACCCCTTTATCCAACAATGTAATAACATTGTGATTTAAATTCAAATCGGTCAAATTTAAAATTTTTAAACTGCCCACATTATTTATTAATCCAAAGTCCACAAAATTATTGACTTCTTCCAATAATCGATCTACACCGTTTGCACATTAGTTTCTCCTCTTTCTGTTTCTGTAGTTTCTACTGCCATTGCTGTTGCCGGAATTTGAATTCCCCTGCCATTTTCTCCCTTGACCCCTAGAAGTATCTGAAGTCCCTTTATCCTGTGTGGAGTCCAAGGTATCATCGTTCAAGTCTTCAAATGAAACGCCTTTCTTACTGCTGGATACAGTTTCCCCAGAAGACATTGAAGAGTCATGTACTTCCTGATCCTTACTACCAAAACAGCGATTCATCTGCCTTCCCCTGGTCTCCTTCCATTGCCACAAAAAGATCATGCTGTTTTTGTAATCGTTACCCTTCTTCTGTATGGTTACCGACTCCTCCACCTTCTCTACTTTGATTTTAATATCACTCAACTTGGACTCCAAAACCACTTCTGTCATCATCTCTGCCAACTGAGTTTGTGTACGCAGGATATCGGCCCTCAGTTTCTCCTGCTGCCTTATGTTACGCTTGATGAGCACCCCTAGCCATGCCTTAGCAAAAGCTAGGGACACTGCATTCCATTCACTAAGCAAATCTCCTTAATCCCCCCCAAATTCAAATGCAGGCAGCTTGCTGATTCTAAAGCCATGGGGAGTAATGTCTAAGGCTGCATACCTCTCAAGGAGCTTTATGTCATAAATCAAAGTCACCTTCTTCGTTAATAAGTGCTCCAACCTGATAAAGTCAGCCTCATTAGTATTGGTCTCCCCTATTGTCCACGAGTCATCTCCGGCCATTCTTTCCTGTCTCTTTCTCTCTCTTCATATTTTAGAGCAGGAAAAATGGGAACCATCAGCTGCCATAACCTCACCTCCTGGTAAATAGATAACATAAAAGAACACCATGAAAAAGTCAAAATACAAAACACACCACTCCACATCAGGAAATCATAAGAAAAAAGTCTGACTGGTGTATCCGGTACCTCGGCTTTCACCTTCAAGGAATGTTTTTACACCCAAGCAGCTCTTCATTATATATAATACATAATGAATAATTAATGTTATTTAAATATAAATACTTTTCATTAAATATAATTAGTGTCTATCAGTATATATCAACTAGACCACATTAGTTATCCCATAAAAAAATTAATCTCTCCCATAATTTATTAAAGTGCTCCGCTCTAAAAATATGCATAATGGAATTATTTTTAAGGAAGTTTCTAATGATACAAATATATTATTTTACAAAAGTATTATTTCTTATATTTAATACATGTTGATGCAACAATGGTATGTTCCACAGAAATCACTTAACATTTTATTACTCCTGCCCTATATTCAAATTAATGTCAAGATTTAATCCCCTAGGGCAGAGGGTACCAAAACTGATAATACATTTAGTTTCCAATTGTGTCAGTTTATCTGTAAATTCATCCCCATGACAGAAATAAGGTTTGGCCAGCACACAGTAAAACAGGGACATGTCCCTATCTTCATGGCATGTAACAAAATGTTCTACAACCGGGCTCTCTAACCTGTTCCTCCTAATGTCACCCAAATGTTTCATTATTCTTTTCTTTACTGCCCTTCTAGACTGTTCTTTACACCATTTAACTGAGGGACATCCCCATCCTATAATGTACACAACCCCCCCCCTAGTTTCACAATTGTTTCGTGGCTGTACCTTAAAAAAATTTCTCAGTGGTGGCAAATCGTTTTGCAAAGTTCATCATATCATAATTCTGAAGCAATGTGCTGTTCTGGCACATTAACAAGGCAAATCTGCAGCTTCCAGGAAGGTGAAACAGAATTAAATATCAATTTTATAAAACTTGCAAAATGTACAATAAACTTTTATTTTAAATGTTTTAATATATAGTGGAAGTTGCAAACTGTAAGGGTCAAAAAACCCATAATTAATTGACTGTATTGTATGCTCTCCTTTAAACGTTTCATACACTTCTCAACCATATGAAGGAATAGGTATCCAAAAGCTTGCCATTAATGTTATCATATTACTAAATGTGACATTTAACATTTCTTGCAACTTTCTGGAAACTTTAATTTCATTATCTAGATAACTAGATAACTACTGAACACGCTGAATTGCTTTCAAAGGACTTGACATTTGTTCCTACAAAAAAGGCTAACTTAACTGACACTTTAATTGACCTAAAGTTATATATTCGCAAATAGAGCTTTGCATTGTGGTTTTCAAATAGCACTGTCAATGTTTATACAAATTCTTTACGTAGACTTAACTTATTTAACCTGCCCACACAAGCCACATTATTGATGTGACAGTATGAAAAGTGTTGTGTACAGGATATAAGGAACATGGTTTATAATCAAAACAGGAGTGAATTCAGCTTAACTATTATTGAATATGGTTTGTTGCAAGAGTTGACGGGATAGAAACATACGGGTAATGAAACCCAATAAAGATGGAGGGGTGATTGTGATTAACACAATTAATTATAAAAGCAAAATGCATGAGTTGTTGATGTCAGAAGTGTATGAAATAGTTTCTAGGAACAAAATTATAATTGCTTACACCAAAATTGATGTGATGTTGCAAGATTTGCTCCTAGAAGGAAGTATTACACAAAAAGATTTTGAATTCATGTTTAACAACCAGCCTGTTATAGCCAGTATATTCGGAGTGCCGAAAATGCATAAAGATATCTATGACCCCCCCCCCCCCCATTTCGCTCTATAGTAGATGCCAAGAAATCAAAAACATTTTTTATTGCAGAATTTCTGGACCACAAATTACAATGTGGCATTGAGCAGTCTAAACAGATATGTAAAGATTCATGGCATTTTTTGAAGTTATTGGGCAAAAAATAATTTAATAGAGATGCAATTTTTGTAACTTTGGATATACATGATTTGTTTTCAGTCATTCCTCATAGTACAGGAATACTTTAGTTTGATGAACAATTGGAAAAGAACAAGCATATACATAAATGTGAGGTTTCAGCCATGAGTATCCTCATGAATATTATTTTAAAGAATATTTTTTTTTTGTACCATGAAGGGCAATACTTTAGGCAAAGAACTGGAGTTGCCATTATATTGGCATGCACTCCCATGTTTGCAAATTATTTTATGGCTGAATGGGACGAAAGGTATATAATGCATAGCCCACATTTTGAAAAATGTAGCATGTACATAAGATTTCTGGACTATTTATTTTTTTGTGGAACGGAACCATGATAGAGCTAGAACAATTTATATCTTATATTAATAATGCAGCTCCTTTCTTATCCTTTTCACACACAGCTGATGCACATAAGATAGTTGTTTTTAGATGTAGAAATTAGTAAAAACTATGCTGAGGCCAGGTACGAATCCAACATTCATAGAAAGCACACATTCTCTAACACATACTTACACTATACTAGCAATCATCCATTACATCAAAAGAAGTCTGTGGGTAAGGCCAGTTTATTAGTCTGGCCAGGATGATATCAATCAATCAAAGCTTCCTTGATGAATGTAGCAAAGTGACCAGTATGTTTTTAACTAGAGGCTACCCAGAAAGCTTTGTAGTGGATAACTATAGTGAAGTAAGCAGGAAGAGAAATAGGGACAATTCAACCTATTTTACTTCATAGAACAGTCATGACAACAAAGACGGATGAGAAGTCAGAGTAGTCTAGCAAAGTTTTTATTACAACGTATAATATGGATGGCAGGCTTATTACGGATATTATATTCAATAATTGGTGAATTATACACTCTGACCCTGAAATAATGGAGAAATTATGTCCAATACCTAAGGTATTATAAGATACTATCTTTAAGCAATTATTGGAGAGACCTTCAAGTAGTACCTATAGGACTTTGAACAATAAATTAGGTACCATAAATGTGGAACATGCAGGTAATGCCCGTATCTCATTATGGGTGACCATGTGACAATACAAAATAATACTTTTTAAAGCAGGGCATGCTATAATTGCAATTCTTCAAATTTGGTATATGTAGCTATGGGTCAGCAATGTCCCTGCTTTTACGTAGGCAAGACTACCAGAAGGTTAAGAGACCGAATGTATGACCACATAAGGGATATAAGGAATGGCAAATCCACCAATGCACTGTTTAAGCATATACAAAACAATAATACTCATAGCTTTAGGTTTTATGTGTTGGACTCCATACAAAAGGATTTACAGGGGAAAATAACTGAGGATCACTTAAATGTGAAAGAAACACGGTGGCAAATTAGACTTAGAGCAACATTATATCCAGGGCTGAATAAAAGTTGCTCTATTACACCTATTTTAAAATTGAAGCATTATGTGCTATAATATGTTTTAACCAAGGTTTTATATGACTTTAACTAGTTAATTGGATTAGTGAGTCACATGATTTTTAATGATATAAAAAGAAGGCGGGGTGCATTAGTCATTGTTCTGATGAAGTTCATGCTGTTAGTGAAAGAAACCGCTCAACCATTTTTGTGCAATAAAAGGAATTTTATAACAACTTCGTGGTTTGCCTTTTGGAGGTCATCTACTGTGGTTATTCATTTGTTCAGAGTATTCCAGAGGATCATTATCTAGATAGGTATATTTCATTGTGCAGCAAAAAAATAGGACATGAATGTAGTTTTTCTAAAACTGGTTGTGAGTAAGGAACTCTAAGGCCAATATGCGGAATGTACTGCACATTATTTCTCTATGTGTCTGTCTGTCTATCTATCTATCTGTCTATCTGTCTATCTATCTATCTATCTATCTATCTATCTATCTATCTATCTATCTATCTATTCATTCACTAATCTATTTCTGTATCCATCAGTCTCATTCTATTTTTTAAAGTGAGTTACTCCCACAAATGGAGCATAGAGTAACTACCGTACTGTATGCAAGGCACGCTCCACCCTATACCCTTTTACATTAAGCTTGGCCTCCTAAACCAGCAGATTCACAGAAATTACTAGAGGAAAGAGCTAGTGAGTATTCTGACATTCATGCTAAATGAGAAGAACTCACGAGTAACTTCTGAGTAGGATATGCTATTAGCTGTATTTCAGTCTTAAGAAATACAGAAAAAACACTACAGTTAATTCTATAGTGTGATATGTTACAAAAGGTCACAGGACAAAAGGTTCCATTCAGTACATTACAAGTGGCTTTATCATATATATGTTGTGCTTTTAGTTTGGTTTCTGGGGCTCAGAGAAATGAAAAGAATGAGTTTTGTTTTTTCTCTACACCCTCTGACATGTCTTTAAAATTGAGCTGGTATATAAAAGGTTTGGGTGCATGAGGACAGAACCCACACATTAGAGATGCACAGGGGTTGCACCCTCAAAAACAGTTGTTTTGGAGTATTTGCTATTGCCATTGAGCAGGTATAAGTTATTTAGTGGCAATTAATTGTGCATTAGTCAAGATAGATGTGAATAGCCATGCAAAACAGAAATGCAGATTATATATATATATATATATATATATATATATATATATATATATATATATAAATATGCATATATATATATATATATATATATATATATATACAGAAACAGAATTATTTCTACTTAAGCAATATTTTTGAATCTTCAGTTTGAACAAAGAAAGCCATTTGCATTTTTAATGCATGGTCCTCCTGCAATTCTGTATACTGTAAATTCAATTCCTTTGGCTACAAAAATGCAAGGTATTGTAAAAATGCCTTACTAATTGTCAGTTTTAATGCTAACTGTTGCATTCTGATTTCAGCAATCTTGAACTTTTGTTACTGCACAGCATGGAGGTAGGTATGTTGAAGCTATACAATAACATTTTTAGTCATACATGACCATGTAACCACGTACAAATATTAGTGATTTGCTATTCATAATGCAATACTTCTAAACATAGCCACTAAACACTGATATTTGATTGGTTAAGTGGATTCTTCTTAATGGTGGCAACATTACCGCAATACAAACCTACATCCATTATAGCTGAAACAAAATTTGATGTCGTTAAAACAATGAAACAGGTTCACAAAATTAACACTAAGAAAAAAAAATCCTTCACTTCTAGCTTGAAAAATAGTTCATATAACATAATATGACCATGCATTTTAAAAATAAAAATTAATGAAAAAGTAGCGAAAACCAGAATATGAGTAGCAATGGCTACAGTTACCTTCATACAAAGACTTTTACCTCTGTAGAATTTTGTACATGATTACTATGTCCAGAGGATGATTCTGTTTTCTGATATAGCCAAAATTATTCATCAAGTGAAAAAAAACATAATCTTTATATAACATGCTTAAAAAACAATAAAGGCTCTGGTCTATTCATCAAGTGAAAAAGAAAACATACCCTGGGATTCATGAAGCTCGGCGCAAGGACGGCTTTAGCCTTGCGCCGACCGTGCGGTGTAGAGATGGCACAGTAGCACCACATGCATATTAATGAAGGAGTACTGCCGTAAGGGCCACGTGCATAAGAAATGTGCACGAGTGCAGGGGGCGTGTCCAAGCACTGCACGGAGGCGTGAACATGTCGGCTGCATATGCGCAACCTAAATTGCTGACTAGTACAGCCTGCCTCTAATAGGAATAATTCCTGTCAGTGTCCGTGGATACTGAAATGTATGCAAAGCATACAAGACAGTTTTGCGAACACCAAAATAAAAAGTAAACACAAGGACACATGGCTGAATATTGAGTCCCCGTTCCTCAAACAAATGATATTTAAAACCCCGTGCCCGTATTCCATTGTAGTGTGGATAGTTATTCCAAGTGGAAGCGAAATGCATCGTGCGCCATCAATTGCTAAGCCTAGCCCAATGGTTAGGGTTACAACCTGTCCTACATTGTGAGGGACAGTCCCCCTCTAGGCAGTTGTGTCCATACCAAAACCATTATAAATGTCAAATGTCCTGTGATTGTAGGACATAATTATGTCCTATATTTTATGTAATAGTCCCATACAATACTTATTTCCATATATAAAATACCTAAATGTTACAAGAAACCGAATAAGCAAGTAAACGAAACAGAATAAGCAACTACACCGCTACAACAATAAAAGATTATATGTAGGCATGAAACTAAAATACTATCCCTTGTAATGACCATGGGTATATGTTGGCCTGTAAACTCTGATGTGTGTCCCAAAAATTTCCCATCCTGGTCATATGAAAAGGTGGCAACCCTACCAATGGTCAGAGCATTCACCCAATATCTGCCCATTCATGGTCCAAGTTGTCCTTGTCAGGACGACCCATAGATGAACGGGTATTACCTGGGTCTACCTACCATGTCATGAAAGATAAGTATTTGTGTGTACCTATGTGCATGAAGTACAGCATGTGGATGATCAGAAATGCTAGGGTAGTCCTCACAACCATATTGGTACCAGAGATATGTAGTGTATGCAATGTGTTCTGTTGACTGTGCCATGGGCCATCAACCAAAGAAGGGATGGATGGTGTCTGTGGAATATGGGGGTGGGGGGTGATGGGTAATGTAATAATTTGCCAAGGGGAGACTGGGTTGGATGCACAATAGGTGAACTGCAGGTGTACGAGGGAGCAGTGGGTGAATCAGGAAGATAACCAAAGAACAAATATTCACATCCGCAATACAATTCCACAAACATACGAACATTAAAAAGTGCAATACACATGTACAGAAACGTTACTTGCACATACCCACATAATGGTCTGGCCTGAACTGAGCCATCCAACCCCAACACACCTTGATACATAATTGAATACCCATCATCCCCTTCACAGCACACCACCCTCCCTTCCTGAATGTCCACCAAAACCACCCATACACAGGCTGCTAGATAGGCGCAGCCATATCTGCACATAGTAACCCCTATCCATATCTAGTAGACAGTCTCACCCTTGGCAGTCTCAGGATTGCAAACTATGTATCCCTTGCATGTATAACCCTACCTTATTTTTGTAAAGCCAAAGGAATTGAGGTCATTGGTCCCCACAATTTTTGGATATCCCTCATGGGATAAGTATCTATTCTAAACATTAGACTTGGTGTCACGAGACAATGTCCAGTCCTGTATACATCTGGACACAAGTTGTATGAGAATTAGCTGTCCACAAGACTGCTCAGCCTCCAGCCGGTCCTGCAGAACCTACGACCAGGGATTAAACACCTGACCATGATGCACGTCTCCCCACATGCATTATTGGGAATATATACCTTACACATTCGCATAGTGGCAGTCGGATATAGGGTGATTAAGGCACTTTGAAGCAGGTGTAAGTAGGGTTACCACCTGTCCCACTTTGTGAGGGCCAGTCCCTTTTTGTCCAGTTGTGTCCTGACCAAAACTAATACAATGGCAAATGTCCTGTGATTGTAATTAATACTTATGTCCCATATTTCATGTAACAGTTGCATAAAACAGTTATCTCTGTATGTAAAATACTTAAACGTTACAAGAAACAGAATAAGCAACTAAACTGCTACAATAATAAGCTTTCATTTAGGCAAATAAGTAAAGTTCTAACCTTTGTACTGACCGTGGGTATGTGTCGGCCTGTAAAATCTGATGTGTGTCCCGAAATGCCCCACTTTGACCATTTGAGAAGGTGGCAACCCTAGATGTAAGCGGGTATGCAAGCATGTATGCACAACGGTAAGTGGCGATGATTCAGTGGTATGGGAAATGTAAATAAGCATGTAGGTGTATATGCATGTGTATGTACAGACCGAGATATATAAATATATATATATATATATATATATATATATATATACACACACACACACACACACACACACACACACACACACACACACACACACACACACACACACACACACACATATATATGATGTGAAAAGAAACAGTAGCAGAAATCCCCATAATATTTAGTGTATTAGGATGGCCGTAGGTGAACACACCTCTGCATCCCAACCACAGGTAGGACACTAAAAGTAGAATGAATGATCTCCCTGTGCTAAGTCTGACTTTCAGCTAGGTACAAGGCACTCCCAGTCCCCAGCCAGACAAGCCTAAACATGGATGACCACATGAACACCCTGACAATCAAAAACACGCATGTGCCAGGACTATAGGCTTTGGAGGTCTGAATATCCTCGGAGTGAGTCAACATGCGGCATGGGTCCAGAGCAGTAGGGAATAGGGAATGGCGCGTGTGTAGTAGTGCA